>NC_133648.1:180888297-181141069 GCF_009905375.1 Apium graveolens | reverse complement strand
TTCTCGATAGTCTATGCATAATCTTATACTGCATCCTTTTCTTTACGAACAGTACTGGCGCTCCCATGGCGACACACTGGGTCTTATCATCCCATTATCTAATAACTCTTGCAGTTGAGAAGCTAGTTCCTTCATCTCAACTGGGCTAGCCTATAGGGGGCCTTGGATACTGGTGCCGTTCCCGGTGCTAATTCTATAGAGAATTCTATTTCTCTGTCGGGTGGCAACCCTGGTAAGTTCTCTGGAAATACATCCTCGAATTCATTTACTATGGGTATGTCCTGTATGTTAGGAACTTCCTTCTTCGTATCCATCACATAAGCTAAATAGGCCTCATTTCCTTTCTTTAACAACCTTTTTGCCTGTAGCATGGTCATAAATTTTGGGTCTGTCGTTGCCCTCTAAACACTACTTCTTTTCCATTTTGCACTCTTATCTTTACCCTCTTCCGTTCACAATCTATTTGCGCTCCATTACTGGATAACCATCCATTCCTAAGATTACATCAAATTCTCCTAACGCAAATGGGATTAGGTCAACTTCGAAGACTCTTCCTTCTAATTTCAACTTGCATTTAGGGTGTACTTATTTACAGGAATTATTTCTTTGTTTGCTATTTCCACTTGTAATACCTCACGTAAGGGTACACGTTAAGTTTTAACCTTTTAGCAAAATCTTGAGATATAAATGACTTGGTTGCTCCAGAATCAAATAGGACATTTGCATGTTCGGAATTTAACAGAAGGGTACCTGCTATACGTTTGTTTCGGACAGCATCCTGAACGGTCATGTTGAAGGTCCTAGCAGCTGGGGTCGGTTGGATGCAGCTCTGCTCATTCCTGAGGCTGGGGGTCTCAATGTCGGGCAATCCTTCCTCATGTCCCTACTTTTCCACATTGGAAATGTCACGCTGGGTTGGTTGCAGGTTGGCAAGGTGTCCGGTCTGACCACACTTATAGCATTTCAAAGGGGCTCTCGCCTGGATCACACTCCAAGGTTCTCCTCCAAGGTTTGACACTCCGGTATTGGGGCGGGGTTGGCTATGAAACGTTGCCCTAGATTGTCCGCCGCCCTGGCCAACACTCTCACTTGGGGCCTTTCTGAATCCGGGGCCTCTCGCAGGTTGGGACACCACTCCCCTGATGAACCTGCTCGGAAGGCTCCTGTTCCCGGTTCCTACTCCTCCTCCTCCGCCTTGGCTTCCTATCTTCCTCTTCCTATTTTCCTTTTCCTTCACACTCTGCTCACTTCCAGCTTCAACAATCGAGGCTTTCTGACTAAGGTGGCATAATCTTCAGCTCTAGTACTGCCACTCGGTTCTGGATCCACTGTTTCAGACCAAGCTGAAACCTTCCTTTCTTCTCTTCGGTATTCACGAACTCAGGCACAAATCGTGATAGCTCAGTAAACTTGGCCTCATACTCTGCCACAGTCATCCTATCATGTTTCAACTCCAGAAACTTAATCTCATCTGGGTTTCCATAAACCTAGGGAAATACTTGTCTAAGAATATCGGGTAAACCTATCCCATGGAATCACAACATCAGTCTCTAGGTTTCGTTTGGACTCCCACCAGTGATTAGCTTCTCCTTTCAGCATGTAAGAAGCGAAAATGGTCTTGTGTCATTCTTCCAACCTAGTATTTTGAAGGACTTTCTATCTCTTTGAGCCAGGCCGTGCTTCAACGGGGTCGGCAGATCCTAGAAACTCTGGGGGTTTGAGAGATTTGAACGCCCTGAAGGCAGTGGCTACAGTCTGTTGGGCAGCATGCGGCTGTGGTGAATGGGCTGTTGGTTCAGATTTTCTTAAAAGTTCCATAAACTCATTCATGGGGTTCCCTCCCTGATGGGTATCCTCACCTCTTCTTCTACATATTCTTCCTCATCATATTCATTATAGTCTAGGTCCTCTTCACTTTCTTCATTTACTACAGGGTCAGGTTCATTCCGTTGTTGGTTACAGATTATGCGGGATGTGCCCTGGTTGGCATTGTTCTGGTAATGAAAATTTGTCAATATAGTTACAATTATTTTACAATTGGATTAATTTATTCATATGTAAGCATGTCATCTATTATCTAGCATTTTTTATCAAGTGCAATATTATGGAAATCAATTTCTTAATAACTGCTAGATATATACCATAGGGTCTCCCAATAATCTTGGGGACAAAACAACTAACCGAGTTCATACATGGCTTGATTATACTACATCATTACTTGTCCTGACTACTGAAATGCAAATACATAAGCCATGTACCCTGAAGGGCTAGGAACGCTATCTACTACTAGCTATCCTATCAAAACTGGTGACAAGTCACCCAGCCTTCTTCAAGGTTCATAAATAGTCACTAGTCCCTCAGTCACTATCACTGCGCGTGAGGTCACACACCCTCCTCATCGCTCCTGCCAACATCAGCTCTGCATCAACTACCGGGATGTATCCTCCAACCGCCATCATCATCTGAACCCGGGTACGGAGCTCGATCCCATCAATCTCTCTGGGCTATGGCTGGGGAAGCAGCTCTGATCCCCTGGTATCCTAGTCTGATGGCTCTCTCAGCTGTTAGTGCCTGGCGTAACTCCACAATGCGGGCAGATGCAGTGATCTCAGCGTTAAGCTGAGCCACCATCCAGTCGTGTACAGCTACATGCATGGTCGCGGGGGTGGTAGAGGTGAGTCTGGGTCGCTAGAGGATATGTCATAAGCCTCGTAGATCTGTGCATCCATCCCATCCTCCTCATCATCAGTATAGGGCAAAGGGCTCTGCATCTGGGTGTGGTGTAGGAGAGTGAATAGGGAGAGGTACATCTCTACATCCCTCCAGCCTAAGTCATCTCCCTGGGCATCTCAACGTTCAGCTATGGGGACAGGAAGGTCAGTCTCCTCCTCCGGGGCATCCTCAGTAGGGTCATCGTCTGAGTCATCAATGGGTGGGTCCTCCGGCTCGGGAGTAGGGTCACGCTCAGGGACTATAGCATCATCAACAGGGTCAACCTCCCTCATAGGCTCCACTGGTACCTGACATAATAGGCAAGGTGTTACTAACTTAGAGTCGGAATTCCTTTAGGGTAAAACTGTCAAGACTACCCGTGTAGCCCGACGACGAACTCGCTTGAGCTCTAATTATTATTTTATTATTCCTATGTCACGTATTTTATATCCTATCATTTCCAAGATTTGATAACCTAAGGCTCTGATACCATTTCTATGACGCCCCAAAATCCGGGGTCAGGGATCTCGGAGGCCACCACATCTCAATCACTATAAACCACATACCTCACATCACAATATATAAATACTCACACTTTAAGACCCCACACTTATCACACACACACTTACAGGTTATTATCTTGGAAACGAACCATTCATTACTAGAGTAGATCAACCACAAAGTGATAATTATTACAACCCAAAAGTAATTAAGTCTTACCGGGGAATAACCTTTAAGTAAGGCTAGTCCGTCGGCCAAATATACGTTTCTTATTTATTACCTTACATAAGTCATACTTATAAATAAGCCGAACTAAAAACAACTGAAAACCAATCCAGCTTATTCGGACTACCTGTGGTACAACACCAAACAACCTACGGAACAACTGGCCATTTCCTACCCGTTTCCTGGCTATGTTCTCATGGTAGGCATCTTGATTCACTTGTTGTGTTGTGTCAATTTAAGAAAACAAGTGTGAGCTATAATGCCTAGCATAAATAAGTACATTATGAAAATGACTGTATGATAACTCACGTAAAACATCATATATGATAAATATTTTTATTCGAAAATAGTTTTCTTTGGTGATACACTGTAATTTTCGGGATATTACGTGTAATTATTTTATCAATAAATGATTTTTATATGATTTTTAGTGAATTATCTGATGATGGGTGTGGATATGTGGATGCTTATATGTGGTAAAGTATAAGTATATTAATTTTATTATGACCAAAATAATATATAGATATTACTGTATTTTTCTGGTAATTTTGGACTATTACATGATTTTATATTGATTTATGAATTTATTAATTATTTTCTGAATAATTACTGTTACGACCGGCATTTTATGTAATATTATTTGTGGATTGGGTATAATATTAAAGTCAAATGAAAATATATTCAATGATTGTACGCTAGTGTGAGTGAAAATTTCTGCATTATAAATTTGCTTTGTGTAGTATATGATTTTTCCAAGCAAGAGTTTATTTAATTTCTTTATTTTTGATTTATAAGGAATATTCTAAGCTTTGGAAAATTTTTCTTTTAAAAGGTATTTTGTTCACAAATTTTGAAAATGATTTTATAAAGTCTCTAAAAATCCAAGTTATTTTATGGTATAAATTTTATAATTTTTGAACTTGTATTTTATTTTATAAAAATAAATCTTTATAAATTTTATTTGTTATAATTAGCAAATTACATGGCTACCCTTGCATGCAAATACTCTTCCAATTCAACTAAGGGGCAAGGAAGACATTTCCAACCCCACTCACTTTCATTCTACTAACCAAATTACCACTTTACCCTTGCATGCAAATCTACCTAACTATCGAAGGTTACTCTTGTAAAATCTCAAATCCACTCACTTTTGGCCAAATAAAAACCAAACTAACATGATTATTACTCCACATTCACCCCACCATTTCCACACTCCTCCTTTCCTCCCCTCTCCTCTCGGCTTTTTGGCCGAAGCCATACCCCCTCCCTTTTCTTCATTCTTCATTCAAGCTCCCACTTTGCAATCAAGTAAATGTTACTTCCTATATCTTGATCATACATAATTCAAAGAGTGATGAGTGAAAATTTTAAGTTTAAAGGTTGCATGTAAAGGTTTTAGTGAAACTCAAAATACAACCTTGATTCTTGTGAGTTTAGGGTTGTTTTTGAGAGGACTACAAGGAATGGAGAAGTGCCAAATCTTGAGAGGGAAACTCTTGATGATTAAATGGCCATTCCCATCCATTTCATTCGGCCATGACCATATGAGAGCCGAATGAATGGTCCTTAAGACTATTCTTGTTGCTTAAATCAATTTTTGCATGTTTATGTGATAATGACTTGAATTTTATGGTGAAAATTTGATAAAACTCTTTGCATGCTAAGTGATCATCTAGGTATATCTTATGCTAGGCTTGCATGTCAATTTTATGATAGAACATATGTAGAAAATATGTTGTTTTGGTTTTAAAAACCCGAAGGCATGCATGCCTGTGGATTTCTCTTAGAATGTTGTAAGATTTTGATCATTTGGAAAGATTTTGTTAGTGAGATTTAATTTCAGTAGGTATAATGTGTTAATATTGATTTATGCTTCTTGTTGCATGGTAATAATTTATGGTTATCTTTTATAAAAATATATATCTTGTTGTTACAAAAGCATGAAGATTTGTGATTTGTGAAGTGTAGTCTCTTTTGTTTTGCCATAATTTTACCTTAGGTAAGGATGATCTCACCAAGGTTATTTTGAGAATAAGGGAGTTAGTTCATTAGAATACCATGTATAAGTCTTGGTTTAAGTATTGAGGTGTTAGTTGAGTTTGTCAAGTCAAAACTTTGGAAAAAGAGAGTTATAGTTTCTGCAGAAAAATCAGTATAGCACCCTGAGGTTTAGAGTGAGTTTTGACCATGTCATTGGTGTGCACTTTGAGGCCCAAGCTACCAGAAGTTATTATTGGGAGTATATAAAAGGTTTTAGGAGTTGGTTGGAGGTTTGCATGTCATTTGGTTAGGTGCACAAGTAGAATAACAAAATCTATCCAGCAGGGGACAGTTTTGTTGCAACTTAGAAATAGGGAGATTTGACCATGTCATGGGTAAGCCCTCATTAGGCCCAATTGGGCCTTAGTTAGAGGGAGTGTCAGAGAAGTTTGTCCAACCATAGTTCATAGGATATGAGTTAGAACCATGTGTCACAAGTTAATTCAAGTCAGGGCATTTTCTGCCCAGAAAAACAGGGGAACTTTGGACTTTTAGCTTAGGCCCAAGAAGGCCCAAGCTAGGCCCTTGAGCCACATCAAGTTTGTGAGAAGCCCTTAGGTCAGGAGAGTCTTGTGTAAAAGTTTTGAAGGAAACCTTGTAGTTTAAGAGTGTCTAATGTACTCAAGAAACCATAGTTGTCATTCTGAAATTTGCACCAGGGAGCACTTTCACTTATCACATAGTTTTAGAACACTTAGAAGTGAGTATTAGGTCGACCACCATAGTTGTAAGATAGTATAAGGTCAGTAGAGAAAAAGGCACAAGTGAGGGTCAATAGGTTTTGGATAATTTAGGAAAGGCACATCGAGTTAGGAAGCCAAAATTTGAAGATCTTGTCTAGTTTAGCGACCAAGTGACTTAAGTTGTGAGTCGAGATCATCCAAGCCTAGTATTGCATTATGGTGTTATTTGGTATTAATATACGATATGTGATTATGTGGCTACGTGTGTACATTTGAAATATAAAGGTGGATATAAATTAAGTGCATATAGGCCTAAGTGCCATCCGTGTTTAATTTCGGGTTGTAAATAGGTTGAGATGGTAAGAATATATTATAATGAGGATTATTATTATTTATGTAGGATCTCGAGTCGAAGGAAAAATTGCCATAAAAGTTGAGTGAAGCTCCAGTTGCTCCTACCAGTCAGACCAGACCAGCCTATCTCAAGGCAAGTGATTCAACTTGACCTTCATATTTACTATAAACAGTTCATATTTATCGATGCGATTATCCTGAGTCATTTTGATATGTTTAAATCAAGCGTATCTCTCGCTTATCTTTGAATTACATAGAGATGCCATGAACCCTCAAGTATGTATTGCAAGTAGTTTAAAAGTCTTTTCATGATAGTTAAATGCCATGATAAAATAAAGAGTTGTTATAATACTTGATTGATCCTCTTGATTAACATGATGATGATTCCTAAGTATTGATATCTCATCCTGATGCTTGAACCCCTATAGAACCTTACCTTGAACTTTGATAGTCAGAAACTTACCAACATGATTCCTCATTGATTGATACCCTCTTTCCTATCCTAAAGCTTGACAATTCTGATATATACATTCATCCTGAGCTAGAGATCATTACCTTAACACCCATAGTATTCGTGAAGCTTATCTTCTTAATGATCCAACACCTGTACCTTGACGAGAAACCATTGCTTTAAGCCCAGTTTGGTATTACCGCTTCATATTATCCATTAGTCTCACCATATTTTCCTGTCCAAGTTCTGACATATGAAAACCTTTTGGTTACCCTAATAGTGTAAAGTTTTGTGAATCATGGCCCTGAGATTTAGTACCATATTTCCCGTGTTTCGAGTTGATCTATATTCCCTTAATAAAAATGTGTACTGTTAAAAGAGATTTTGTTACAATTCGGCATCAGCTTTTGAAATAAATAAAATATGGGTTTTCAGTCCCAAAGGGGGATAAATGTTTTCTTGAATAGTGGATCTGGACTGAGACGCGAGTCCTTTCCACACTTATATTAGGCTTAAAAGTTGCCTAGGGATTCCCGTTAATGTTTTAGAACCCAGCGAGGTTCGGGATTACTTCGCGGCTGATCACCGGCTATAATCCGTAGCGTCATAAAATGATTTTGATTAAGACATGATTTTTAAAATTGTTTTGATACAAGCAAAATGATGCCATCTCACATAGTTTTATCTCTCGTTATCATTAGTTATGTCTTTCCATTGGCATTCTTAAAAGTATATCTCGATTTATGTTTTGTGTTGTGCTGTTAGCACTTGTTGAGCATTTGGCTCACTTCTTGCTTTACCCTGATATTACAGCTAGCAGCTATGGTTATATTCAAGCAGACTGCCCGTAAGACCTGTGATGTTGATGCTTATGTTCGAGCTCAGGTAGAATAAGTATAATAGTTGTGTGAGGACTCGGTATTTGTAATCAGATGTAATAGTTGGTAGTGTTGGGCTGTTCCAAACCCTAAACTGTAAGATCTTGGATTTGGTGGCATTATTTCTTTTTAAATATTGTAATAGTTATATTTATTTTGCTGTTAAAGTTGGGGGTGTGATAGAGAATTAGAGGTTGTAGGATATTCTAAAGTCATGTTGGCTGCCAGAATGATATGTAAAATAGGTTGGCTAATTGTAAATATTAGATGCCTTGTAATTTTGATTAATTGAAATTGAGTCAACTATTATGGAAACACTTTCAACAGATGTTTCTAGAAGGCTTTGACGGATGACCCAAGTCACTCTCAGCGGATGATCCAATATAGACTCGACAGATAATCTACAAAGCCTCGACGACTGACAAATTCAAATAGGAGTTAATAGTGACTTGACAGTCACATGGGTTTATTATATACAAAAGGAATGTGGCAGCCTAGTAGCAGGATTTTGAGAACAAAGAAGCATTTCCATTTCCATGCTTATGTGAAGAAATACAAAGATGCTGGATAGAGAAATGAAGAAACATGTGATTAGACTTAGACATTTTTTTTATATATTTGTCTTTTCTTCATGTAACTTGGTAATATATAAACCAAGAGTCGCAAGTAGATAATTATCGATTAAAAATACATGAGAAATAGTAAAGGCAAAATTAGTTAAGAATTTCTCTGTTCTTACATTATAATTTCACTTGTTAGCAGCTATGTGCATTCTTGCATCACAGAGTTCTCAATCAATAAATATCACTAATGGAAAGATCAATCCACCAGAAAGTTTTTAAAGATTTTTGTTTAATTACTTTGTGTTTTGAATACATTTATATTTCAGTCCGCACACTTGTATATTTAAACACCGATATACTTTGGTAAATAATTTTCTTAATTTTCAAAAGAAACCAAGAATTACATTCAACGACCCCCTTTTGTAATTTTATTGTTAGATTGTTTGGGAATAACAAAGGTTATTTCTTAAAATTCTGCAGGTTAGTTATAGGGATCAAACATTTGAAAATGCTAGGATCAGAATTGAAAACTCTGACTTAAAGAAAAGAAATAATCAACTAGAAGCCGAGTTGATTTTCATGTTAGAAATTCAAAAAGAAGGAGATGATGTTGTGTATGTTAGAAATAAATTATCAGAAAAGCATGCTTATCTTGAAAAGGAATTAGCTAAAAAAAGAGAATTTATTAAATTTTGGAATAATTCGGAAAAATAAACTTAGGGTTTAGTAGAAAGTGTTTGTTGGGGATCAGGATTTGGTTATGTAAACAAATCTAATTTTGATGAATTAAATGGAAAAAAACCGAGAAGATCAAACCAATAAATGATGATAAGAAGGTAAAACTGAACAAGTCTCAGTTAAACATGTTAAGTTTAATTTAAGTGTTGATGGAGTTGAGTCAGTAAATGATAAAAAGGTTCAAAATTAGCACCTAAGTCAAGCTTAAATACTGATAAGTGTGAACAAGTTCATTTTTAAGTCAGTAAATTTTGGTTTAATGACTCAGAAACAGCTTAAGCAAAAGCTGAAGGAAGTAAAAATCTAAAACAAGGAAAAACAGCCTAGAAAGAACAGAAATGAAAAGTAGGAGTTAATAGGGAAAACAAATACAAACATATTCCTAATGCACCTAGAAAGGCTTGTTTGAACCGTGGTAGTAATAATCATCTGGTTGTTGCTCGTAGGGGTTCCTCCTAAATTAGAGTTTAGGGAAAGAACAGTTAGATATAGACCACAGAATCTATGTTTTCATTATGGTAGTGTTTGGCATTCCATTTATATATGTAATGAATATCACAGTTTGTATTATGATTATTATGAAGTGAACCCCTTTTTAAATAAGACAAAAGTTATTTCTGCATGTGTAAACTTTGATATGAAGAATATTAGCATAAACTCTGATGTAAAGACTTCTGTTGCAAATGTTAACAAACTTAAAAAAGCCAAAGGATCCAAGCAAGTTCGGGTCCTTAAAAACACTAATTAATGGCTTGCTGATTGCAGGATAACATGAAGAATTCTTTAGTCTTGGACAGTGGATATTCAGGATATATGACTGGAAACAAAGCCCTACTATCAGAGTTTAAGAAGAAGGATGGCCCAAGTGTTACTTATGAAGATGGTAACCTAGGAAAAACTCTGGGATATGGCAATATTAAACTTGGGAATGTCATCATTGAAGATGTAGCTCTAGTTACAGGATTCAAGAATATTCTGATCAGTGTGAGTCAAATCTATGACAGAGGTTACCATGTGGATTTTTATGAATAACCTTGTGAATTTGTCAACAGTCCATATGGCAATGTTGTAATGACTGGGTAGAGACATGGTAACTTATATGAAGCCAGGGTCTGCATAAATACTGATGGCTCTGCAATTTTTTGATTGAGTAGAACAACTGCGGAAGATAGCTGGAACTGGAATATAAAAGTTTCTCACTTAAACTTCAAGAACGTTAATGAACTTGTGAAGAAAAATCTAGTAAGAGGATTGGCCAATACAGTATTTACTCCTGATGGCCTATGTGATTCTTGCTAGAAGGCCAAGTTAAGAAAATCATCATTCAAGTGTAAAACCAAATCCTCAATTCTTGAACCATATCACTTGTTACATATTGAACTTTTTGGTCCAGTAAATGTAATGTCAATATCCAAGAAGAGATATGCCCTTGTGATTGTTAATGAGTACAGAAGGTATACATGGGTATATTTTCTGCATACCAGGGATGAGACTCCAACCATTCTTCTTGATCATGTACGAGTACTGTGTTAGATATTGAATGCTTTTAAATATAACACAGAGAGGGGGTGAATATGTTTTTTGGATTTTTTAAATATTTATGTTCCTCTTAAAGATTCCACCAGTTTGAACCATTCTTCTAATGAGTAATTATTGAGGAAATTAACCTTGGACCTTGAAAATCTTCCAACTTGAATATTTATTAAATGTACATCTTTTGAGATTCTACTCAGCTCTCTTTCCTTGAGTTCATTTGATCTTTGTTTAAACATTTTAATCTCCTTGGCATATTGCCTTTCCCTTTCCTCCTTCTCAGCATTTATTCTTGCATGTATTTCATTCCTTTGTCTCAGCCTCCCATACATCACATCCTTCAACATCCTTGTACTATTATCCTTTTCCTTCATCAAGCTAATCACCCTCTTCAATTTTATGGTTGAAAATGTTTCCATTACTTCCCTGCTAAGCAAAATAAAGGAGCCATCCAAATAATAGATTCTGACTTCTGCCAAAGAGACAACCCAAAACTTTGACTATTTCTTCAGATAGTTGTTGGAAATCATCATCATCCGTTATGCTCATGTTTAGAGATAAAATATCATCTTGATTAAAGCAGTTCCAGATGACACCAACATCAGCTTGCTTTTTCTTTGGTTTTCTCCCAATAGTCTTGAAGTGAGTATGGTTAGAGGCTTGAATGAAGGTAGATTTGAGATTTTCTTTAAAGTGACATGGCTGGATGTGATTGGTTGAATATTTGTTTGGCTTGGAGGTCTGAGTTGGTTGGATTTATGAAACTTTTATTACCTTGACATCTTTCTTCTTTGTTTCCCCTTCTCCATCTCTCATCTTCTTCTTTCCATCATCTGTTTTCTCTTCCTTTCCATTTCTCTTCTCATGCACATTGTTGCCATTTGCTTTAGAAGAGTGACTTGGATTTGAGCCAGAAGATT
The DNA here is from genome assembly GCF_009905375.1 of Apium graveolens. Classification (NCBI taxonomy): domain Eukaryota; kingdom Viridiplantae; phylum Streptophyta; class Magnoliopsida; order Apiales; family Apiaceae; genus Apium; species Apium graveolens. The sequence continues at coordinate 181,129,471 of NC_133648.1, read as the reverse complement.
TTTGCTCATCCTTCTTCTGCTCATCATCATCCAAATAATCTGTAGTGTTAATCTGAGTTCTAGGAAATAGGTTATCAGCATTCCTCAAGTATCTCCCCAATATCTTGATCATTTCTTCATCTTCTATAGTTTTGATCTTCTTTGTTTTCAAATCAGTTTCTAGGGTCATTATCGGCCTCAATTCCCCATTACACAGTACTTTGGAATCATGAAATATTTGCACCTTTCGGTTGATGAACAGATGTAGGTCACTCCATTTCTAGGTTGGAGATATGCTTCTGAAAAGCAGCTACTTGAGCCTTCTTGAGATCATTTAGCAAGAGAGTGTCATCTATAATCACCCTATTAACCTTATTGATTAGGATGTCCAACTCAGATGCTTTTCTAGATTGATGATAGGGAAGAGACATCTGTATACATCTATCCACACCTGAGTCATTTATATTTGCAACAATCCTCCTCTCTTGGAAGTTTCCTTTGATCACCTTATCATCCTTAGAAAATTGATATATCTGTCCAAAGCCTTTTTGTAGGTGAAGAAGTTGTTGGTTAGAGAAATACTGAGAGCCCTGAGCAATTCATCAAATTTTTTATCCAAACAAGGTCCCTTAGCTGTTTTATGTAGTCTTTCTGTCCCAACATCATCTTGACTTGATTGATTTGTGGCTTGGTTGGATGATTTTACCATTCTAGTTTCTATCTCCCCCTTAGTCTTGGTAGCATGCAAGATTATAGGAGTAGGAGTTTCAGGTCTAACTACTTCTGGAAATGCGGGAAGAGGAATATTTAAAGCTCCTATAATAGCTCTCAAAGAGACATAATTCTGCATTTGATGGTGTTTGCGGGAGTCTAATAGGGACTTTATATCTTGCTGTTGACTGAGCACCAAAGATGTCAGTTGGGAGACTTGAGTTGACAGAGATTTATTGGAAGACCGTAGAGTTGAGATTTGAGCTTGCATGTTTTTTATTTGTATGTTGGTTGATGTAGACATATGTTGTTGTGAGCTTGATGCTGCCATAGTACCAACAGAATTTTGCACAATATTTTTGACCTCCTCTATGACCAAGGTTCAAGGTTCAAACCTAGCTTTGTAAAATTGATCCAGTTTGACCTTTGAGTCATTGGTTTGAGTAATTTGCTTCTGGATCACTTCATACAAAGCTTTGAAAGACTCTCTCATCTTAGACACATTTTCTTCTACTAGAGTTAGAGAGAGGGCTTGAAGCCTGTCAAAAAATATGTTAAACTTGGTCTTGATGTCTTGAAATATGAGCATCAGCTCATCAATTTTGTCATTCACCAATATCTTTATTGCAGCTTGATGCTTGACCAGGGTTTTTTCTATAGCTCTTCCAATGTGATGAAAGGCCTTCAATTATGCTTTATACACCTTTGTCACAGCATCATACACTTCTTAGGGAGTGAGCACTTTAGCATTGCTTCCCAAGATGGTTACATATTCTTTTCTAAATTTTGTTAAGGCTTCCTCCATAGTTGTAGTAAAATCCTTGGAAAGCCATGCATCCATATTACCATATGCTTTATCTGCAATCTTCTCATGTTGCTCTTCCACATCCTCCTTATAGGAAAGTAGTATAGATTGAAAGTCTTGGTTGGACATATGTATTATGAGGATTTATTGGGTAATACTGGATAGGCCTACAAGTTGCCCAACCAAAAGATCATTAACAGTTATTGGTTGGGTTGAGCATCTTGCAGCCATTGAGAGATGAGGTGAGAAGGTTGTGGAGTATTGTTTGAGGTCGAAGGTATGTATGTCTAGTTTGAGGTTAAGGGGCTGAAGATGGTAGATAACCCTGTAATAGGAGTCATAATTGGACTCACAGCTATTATTGTGGTTGTGATATTTTGTTGTTCACCACTAGTGGGAACTTCCATTAGAATTGGAGGGGAGTTGACTAGGTTACTATCATGTACCATAGCCTCAAACCCTTGTTTTTTTGCGAAGAACTATCACTTGAATGTGCTATAATTGCCTCTCCAATAGCTGGATCATTGGAAATTTTATTCCCAGCTTCAATTGACAATGCAAGTTTAGCTAGGGTTTGAGGGGAGTTATCCCTACTTGAGGAACCTCCAATTGAATTGGAGAGGATTTAGATAGTTCCCCCTCAGGAGTACTACCCTTAAACTTGTCAATCTGTGAAGATTGTTTGGCACATGAAAGTGCTTGAGTAGCATCCACAAGGTCTTCAGTTAAAAATGATGAAACCCCTATGGTGTTGATGGTTTCATCAAGGTATACCCCAGCTTGTATCCTCTCACCATCTAAATATGGTTCCCGGGTGGTGAACACAGTTTCATGAACTGTGTCACTTGATTTTGGCAACACTTGAGAAGAGGATTCAAGTGTTTCATTGTAAGAAGAAGAAATTTGAGATATAAGAGCTGTGATATTAACATTGAGTGTTGGCAGCTCCCCCTGAATGGATGAGGGAGCTTCAATTGATGTGCTCTCAGTTTTAGTGCCAACCATATATCTTCTTTCACCAACTTGAGAGTGCTCAATTTAGGGTGCAGACTCTATACACATTGCACTAGGGAGTGTGCTTTGTTCAATAGAGACACCTTGTTCAGAAGGTGCCCCTAGAGTCTATTTACTGCCCTATTTTATAATTGCATCTTTTTGGAAGGATAGAGAGGTAGCTTCATGAGTGGTCAGCTCAATTTTATTTGTCTTTTTTGGCTTCTTGACCAAGTTAGACTCTATTTGGATTTGATCCTCACCACTCTCACTTATGACATTTAAAGGTGCATGTTTTCTCTTCTTTTTACTAACTTCACCCTTTTGAGAGGATGAAGCAGTTGGTTCCCTAGATTTTACTAGTATAGAAGACGTGGTCACAGTTGTGGAAGGCCCCTATTGGTTATCCTGTGTTTGTACTTCCACATGTGCATGAGCCATAACTGATTTAGAAATTGGACTTGACCTCATATCAGGCATAGGGTATGGGTACGTTCTAAATCTCTCTAGCATAAAGTTAGTGATTTTTAGACCTACTGGTACCTTATTCTTTGTAATTAGTGAACCAGATAATATTTTGGACACTTGTTTACAATTGCCTATTTTAGTCCTATCAATACCACTAAGTAAATGTATGTCTGCAACTTTATGATTTAAAGTAGACATAATAAACCTAGGAAATAAAATTTCCTTACCTCTAGTGGCCAAAGGCATTGTGAGCCTTGTGCTGAGTTCTTCCAGGATAAATAGCCTCATATTAATGTGCATGTTGTGAGCCATGGAGAACACTAGCTTTTGGACCACACTGGATATATTGTCATACCCAGTCTTCCTGGGTGAAGGCTCTCACTATTAAGTCAAACAAGAATGACCATTCCCTCCTTAGATGCTTCTTCTTCAAGCTGACAAGATTTATCTTCTCATTATAATTTATAAAATCCATAAATTCAGCTAACTCTTGTTGAGTTGGTACCTCCACCATGCTGTTTATAGGGATTCCCAGTACCTTATTGACATCATTCTCATCAAATTCCACTTGTTGGCCTTGAATTTAACGGCTTACCACCAAAGACACAGCTTGATTCTCATGCACAACAGTCCTCACTACAGCTGAATTCCAAAAGTCATTGAGAACATCCAAGTACAGGATATGATTAGCAGTCAAGGAACCTGCAAAGTAAGTCTCAGACAAAAACTTAATAAAGCTCTTGAAACTATCAGGAGCTTGGTTAGCATCAGTGAAAGCTAAGTAGTTGGTACCGTCCTTTGGGATAACAGCATTAACAGTGTTTGAAACCATTGTAAGTGTTTAAATTTGAGTGGGTAAGAGATTTGAGAGAAAAAGAACTCGAAATGAGAAAGAATGATTAAGGTTTACAAAAACTAGGTCAATTGAGATCTCTAAAGCGTAAAGAGGGGTTATGTCGAGATGTCTGGATATCTATAGAAAAAGATAAGCGACTTGTCGAGAAGTAAGAATAAACGGTTCGGATTTGCTTATTGAGAAGTCACGTGAATGAATAGATACATATCGAGATGTCACTGTCCTGACTCTTGTCGAGAAGTAGATAGTGACTTATCGAGATGTCAAATAAATACCGAGTTTGTCCTAAATGGACTGAATTTTTTTAATTCTTATTTGAATAAATCAAAATAAAATTAGAATGATTTTATGTCAGAAGTATTTTAATAAAATAATTTATTAAATAAATTATTTCAGTTCTAAGTTTGAGAAGTCTAAAATTTTATATTTGTAGAGAACTCTATGAATAAACATATACCGAGATCTCTACAATACTTATCGAGAAGTCATAATGAGGCTTGTCGAGAAGTCCTTCAAGAAGTTAGGAAAAAGTCTTATCGAGAAGTCATTTAGACTTATCGAGAACTCAGTTCTCTACACACTTTTGTTCTTTTTAGTTATGTCTTATATTAATCTCACATATTGAAAATGTAAATTAATAGTTAGAAAGTTTTTCTTAGAATTTGAAAAATTCCTTGTTGAATTTTGAATTTAGAGAAATAAATATACAGAGAATTTTGAAATTATTTATAAATCATTTTCCAGTAAATTTCCAATTAAGTCAAATCAATTTTGATTTATTAGAAATTAATTTACTGCAACATATTAGATGAGTTCGTGCCTTTAGTTGAAGAATTTAACATTCCAATTTCACTAACAAGTCTAGTGAAAGTTGCTTCATCCAAAGGTTTAGTGAAAATGATAGCTAATTATTTTTCTATTGGAACAAAAATGAGCTCAATAGTACCATTTGCAGCATGTTTTCTAATATATGCCTTACATCAATGTGCTTAGTTTTAGAATGACTATTGAGTAGCATTTATGACACTTTATAACACTCCGTAAAGCTTTGTATTGTTGTTTTGTACTTAAGTTGTTAGTGTTTTTAACATGTTTTTGTAGTACTTTTGCATATCAGGCATTATTCAGGAATCCAGGTACATTAGCATTATTTGGATGTTAATTTGATTTTAGGATGGTGTTTAGAATAAAAGCTCATGAAAAAGACCAGCTCAAACCAACAAAAAAAGAATAAGTCAATATTTTTTCCAGAGAGACGGCGCGCCCGCGCCAGGATGGCAGAATGTCAGCGCGCCCGAGCTAGTCAAGCGCGCGGCCGCGCCAGGTCGGAAAAGAAAATCCTGTTTCTTGTGGAATTTTGATCCAGAAGACTTCTACTCTGCATGGGCTTCTATATAAACATAACTTATGCTCGTTTTTCATAACAAGACGTACCAGAGCTTAAGGAGAAGGCGTAAAAAGACCGTAAAGCATAAATCAACCAAGGAGAAGAAGATCTAGTTTATTCTGGTGATTCTTTATTTTAAGTTATAACTTTGGATGCTTGTTTTCTTATTCATAAACCTATACTCTTGTTTCGTACTTGGTTTTATTATGTATAAAGACTACATTTATTATACCATGCTTTCATCGGAACCTACGTTGATGATGAGTCCGATTATGGGCTAATCGTTACCGTGGGGTTCTAAAGATTTATTTATGGATTTCATTAGTTAATTCATTTCGATGCCTTAGTGTGTGGTGATTGTATGATAACCTAGTTTTGGTTGTGCTTATTCGTCTTATAAGCGTCACGAAATTATAAGATAGGGTGTTAATCTTTAATGAAGCGAAAGTGAATTTAAGGGAATAGAACTTGCCATGCTAGCATAGGTTCATGTATGTGATATGCATGATTCGTAGGTAATTTTAACCATCTTACTTGCCCTATGTAATCACGAGAGATAACTTGTATGTTAAACCGTTATGTTGTCAAATTCTATAGACATATAGGGTCTCAATATAATTTGTGTCTATTCAGCTTCTATCTCTTTTGTGGATGTCTGGTAATATGGTATTCGTACAACAAATCTTGGCGTTTATCAGTTTCGTGTTATCTGATTAATGTCATCACCATTACATGCTAAGGTTAAGAATGAAAAAGCTATTGAATGAAGTATTTAATGAAGTTAGAATCCCATGTTTGTGTCATATATTATTCAACTCTCTTTAATCTCTTAGTTTATGTACTTTACTATAATCTCTTAGTTAAGTGTAGTATAAACAATCTCAATTTGTTATTCGTCTTAGAATTGGATAATAACCATACTAGTGTTGCATATATACATTGATTGAAATTAACCTAAACCTATCCTTGTGGGAACGAAATAGAATTTATTCTATATTACTTGCGATCGCGTATACTTGCGTGAATATTAGAGCGTGTTCTAGCCCTAACAAGTTTTTAGCGCCGCTGCCGGGGATATCGGTGATAATTTTTAGTTTATGTGTTTGTCATCATTTGTCGTTAAAGTTCAGTGACTTCGACATTGTTACTTAATTAATTCCTTGTCGTGTTTTAGGTACTCTAGCGAGCGTGTATGCATACGCGTTCTCGGTCTCGTAAGAGAACACTAGATCTAGCTGAGGAAGAAGTTGTAGTCGAAGAGAAAGTTGAAGAAGAGATCTTAGTTGAGAAAGAATAAGTGGCTCTTATTGCAATAGGAGAACTAGAAACGAATCCAAAGGCTTTGATGGACTGCTCTCAACCGAAGATCAATGATATTCAGTCTAGCATTGTTCAACCAACCATCGAGGCTAATACCTTTGAGATCAAGTCGAGCACGATTCAGATGATACAGAACTCAGTTCAGTTTGGGGGTTCTCCGACAGAAGACCCCAACATGCACATCAGATATTTCATCGAGATATGTGACACTTTCAAGTTCAATGGAGTTTATGAAGATGGTATTAAGTTGAGGCTTTTCCCATTCTCTCTGCGGGATAAAGCTAAGTGCTGGTTACATTCTCTACCACCAGGGTCTATCACCAAATGGGAGGATCTTGCTCAAAAGTTCTTAACTAAATTCTTTTCGATGGCGAAAACTGATGCAATCAGAATCGCACTTACTTAATTTGCTCAGCAATCTGGAGAATCTTTATGTGAGGCTTGGGATTGATATAAGGAGATGCTTAGGAAGTGTCCTCATCATGGGATGCCTGACTGGAAGATCATTAATTGTTTCTATAATGGTTTGGGTGCTACTTCTAGACCCATGCTTGATGGAGCATCAGGAGGAGCCTTGTGGGATAAAAGCTACGATGAAGCTTATGAATTGATCGAACTGATGGCTGCTAATGAATACCAAAATCCTACACAGAGACTATCTCAGGGTAAGGTAGCAGGAATTCTGGAGTTAGAAGCAGCTACCGCTATAGTTGCTCAACTTTAGGCTATGAAGATGAAGGTGGATTCTTTGTCTAATTATGGAGTTAATCAGATCACTAGTGTCTGTGAGCTTTGTGCTGGTGCCCATGAGACTGATTAGTGTGTCATTTCTAGTGAATCAACTCAGTTCGTGAGCAACTTTCAGAGGTCGCAACAACATGTACCAGCCACCTATCATTCTAATAACCGTAATCATCCTAACTTTAGCTGAAGCAACACTCAGAATGCAGTTCAGCAGCCTTATCAACAGTATCCAGCAAAGCAGTACAACCCCCCTGGTTTTCAACAACCACAATATGCACCAAGGCAATAACTCCAGCTGCAATAGTCTAATGAAAAATCTGAATTGGAAGAGTTGAGGCTCATGTGTAAGAGCCAAGCGGTTTCTATCAAGACCTTGGAAAATCAAATTGGACAAATTGTCAATGCCTTGTTGAATCGTCAACCTGGTACACTTCCTAGTGATACTGAAGTACCAGGAAAGAGGGAAGATAAGGAGCAGGTTAAGGCAATTATATTAAGGTCTGGGAAGGTTGCAAATCCCGAACACTCTCAAGTTTCGGATGAAGAAGATGTGGCTGAGGAAGAAGTGCTGAAGGAAGCTGAAGTGGAACCAAGGAAGACTACTATTGAACACACTCCTCCTGAGGATAATACAGGGGAGAAACAGATCTATCCTTGTTAGGGCTAAACACGCGCTAATAATTCACGCAAGTATACGCGTTCACAAGTAATATAGAATCTTTTCTAGTTCGTTCCCATAGAGACTGGCGTCGGTTAACTATGTAATTTATGCACCTATACACCGATGATATGGTTATTATCCAATGCTAAGACAATAACAATTTGAGTTGTTTATACTACGAATTAAACTAATGATTATAACTAAGAGAGTAAAGAGAGTTGTATATTATATGAGACAAACATGGGATTTTAACTTCATTAATACTTTATTTAATAGCCTTTTTGTTCTTAACCTTAGCATGCAATGGTGATGACACTAATCAGATAACATGAAACCGCTAAACGCCAACTTTCTTTGCACAAATAACATACTACCAGACATCCACAAAAGTGATAGAAGCTGAATAGACACCAATTATACTAAGACCCTATATGTCTATAGAATTTGACAACATAACAGTTTAAAGCACAAGTTATCTATCATGATTACACATGGCAAGTAAGATGGGTAAAATTACCTACGAATCATGCATAACAATAACATATGAACCTATGCTAGCATGACAAGTTCTAAATCCTTAAATTCACTATTGATTCATTAAGAATTAACACGCTATCTTACAAGTTCGTGACTCTTATAAGATGAATAAGCACAACCAATACTAGGTTATCATTCAATAACCACACACTAAGGCATATAAACAATTTAACTAAAGAAATCCATAAATAAATCCGCTAGAACCCCACGATAACGATTAGCCCATAATCGGACTCATCATCAATATGGGTTATGATGAAAGCATGTTATAATAAATGTAGTCTTTATACTTAAATAACAAAACCAAGTACCAAACAAGAGTAAAGGTTCACAAGTAAGAAAACTAGCATCCAAATTACAACTCAGAACAAAAATTCACAAGTAAAAACAAGATCTTCTTCGTCTTCATTGAATCCATGCTAAAACGGTTTTCTTACGTCTCTTCTTGCACTCTGGTACGTCTTTTCTATGAAAACGTTCTTATTTGAATATATATAGCAGCCCTAATCAATCTGGAAGTCTCCTAATTAGAATTACATTATAATCAGGATTCAAAACTTTCGCACCATAGCGCGCGGCCGCCCTTCTGGGAAAAACTCAGATTTCATCTTTTTCCTTGCTGCTTCGAGGCGTCTTTCCACGAGCTTTTATTCCAACACCACCTTGACACCAAATTAGCACCAAAACAATGCTAATTCACCTGATTACCAAGATAATGCCTGAAATGCAAAAAAACTAGAAAACACGTTAAAACACTTAACAACATGAGTACAAATGTATCAATTCAAAGCTTATTAGAGCATAATAAAGTGTCATATATGCCACTCAACATACCCCCAAATTTGAATCGATGTTTTTCTTCAAGCATACACAAACTCAAAGAACAAGAAACAAAAAAATACATGAATGCAACTATCTGAATGCAACAATCCCAATAGAATAACTAAACCACTCAACAAGCAACATATCAACAAATGCAGTTACTCGCATAAAGATCAATTAAATCATAAAAATCACTTACAAACTAGATACATGAGTGTGTGTAGATAGTTACAGATATACTATCGCAACTAGATCAATAATCATGACTTACTACTCATTAAGCCAATCGCAAGGTTATAAATAAAATAAAAAGCTAGACTCAAAATAACCTTTAACACTTCAATTCTTATATTGGAGTTTTATACGGATTCATGCTTTTATTAAGAACAAAACAACACATATATGCTTATTTGATCGTGCAATGAGTGAGGTCCACAAAAGACTTATACAATAGTACCCATGTCACAAGCGTTAGGTTAGCGAATCGCAGACTATAAAGCCTTAGGTCACTAGGCACAAAGTCCCGTAAGAACTTAATAACTCGAGTACTAAAGATCCCACTCGTGATCTATTATACATAACACTTATTTTTTTTCTTTTTTCTCTTCTTTTTTTTCAATTTCTGAACGAGTGTGTTTCGCTCCATCTCGTTCAACCTTAGACTACTCATATAAATATGAGCCGGCTACTATCCATTTGACACCTAGCCACAATAACTAGCAATGAAATCCAATTTTTCTCCAATTTCTAAAAATCCATGTTAATTTATTATTAAGAGAATATCCTAAAATTTAAAAATAAACAAGCAATTAAACCTCAACAAACAAGCAAACCATGATCATGATCTAGCACTTAAGCAACCTATAAGACTTAGTGAAATACAATTGTCTCTAGCATGCAAATCAACTTAATATGACTTAACATCTCTAAACATGACATCACTACACTAGCATCAATATCACAAGTCAACTGGAAAAATTATCTAAAGGATCATGTTATAATGCAAATGCATGAACTATATGAACAAACTAACATAAAACTATCAAAAATAAAATAAAAAAAAACTATATGGCAAAATATGCAATTATATGAACTAAAAACTATCATGAATATGTATGAGACTCACACAAAACATATTCTTTCAACTACTACCCCCAAACTTAAAATATTCATTGTCCTCAGTGAAGGTAATAGTAAGGAATTCAGGCATACCTAATCAGAATCAGGCTCCTCACCCTCAATAAGTGGAGTGTCAGGTGTGTCCGGAGGTGGATACACGGAATCCTCACCAAAAACTGGCCACTAGATATCAACACCGGTGGCTATAAAAGTTGTCCCCAATGCTTGGGCGAGATCACGTGCGAACCTTCTTGGGATGTCATGCATCGCATCCATCCTCCTAGCCAGACGCCTGTACTGCATCATGCTCATGCCAGCTCCCATATCAGCTCTTTCCTCCTCCTCATGTGCCTACTGCAATGGCCTTGCCTCATCTCCTAGCTGAGATCTCCATGCAGTCATGCTCGCCTGAGTGGGCCCAAAGGCTTGCCTCCCACCAGGTAGGTGGTCAAAAGTATAACGAAGCCCCTTCAGACCGGGCTTGCCTCCGTCCCATTCTTGCATCGTATCCAAACTAGTGCTGTCAATAGGAGCACTCGGGATCTGCAACTGCTCGTGTGCGGGCTAATGAACACCAACTGCCACGCACAGCTTCGTCACCACGGACGCACACAGAATAGACCCTATAGTACTCCCCCTCAAGAAATTCAGAATCCCCTAATAAATCACCATCCCCAAATCTATATAATCGCCCTGAAGAATGCCCCATAACAGCCGTGCACGCTCCACAGTAATCTCATGCACATGCGAAGATGGCATAATGTTAGCACATATAAAAACATTCCATGCACGGGTAAACATGTTCATTCTGGAAGCCTGGAACATAGAATACTCGGTCGTGCCCCTCTTGATCTTCCAGTGAGTATCGCGCTGGCACAGAATAGCAACAATAAGATCCAGATCAAAGTCCTCTGGAGTCTTATCATTCCAGGTGTCCTGCCTGGGTTTCCTCGCGGGCTGCTCAATCACAGTCCTGATAGCCTCTGCACTATACTCCACCGTCCTCCCTCGAACCACCGTGAAACCATTCTTCTCGGCCTTGGTATTTGCATAGAACTCGCGAACAGCACTCATGGACACAGCAGCAGGTGCCTCGTAAGTAGGAACCCAGCCCATCTTAAGAATCATCTCCAACAACTGACCATCCTTCCCTGATGGCAGAAAACCTCGTTCCTTGATGATTGGATTCGAAAGAAACCTAGTATACTCCGCTTCATCCTCGGGAGTAGAGAACCTCGGCCTTACACCACCAACACTTGATGAATCGGTAGTGCTGTTGTCGACTTGTGTTCTTTGTCTCTTGGGGGCCATTGAAAGTGAGTAGAGAGAAAAAGATTTGTGTTTGAGAATTTATGAATTGGTGAAGAAGTTTGTGTATGAGGTGTATGTATATATAGGTGGTGAAAAGAGAATTATATATGGAATAGAAGTGGGATTTGATTATGGGAATAATGGGAGTAATGTGTTTGATTTGAAGAGGGAATTATGGGATGTGGGGGAGTAAAATTCGGTTGGGAATTGATTTTGGAACAAAATTCCCGTCCCCCCCCTAACTACCTTTTATTTTTTTCCTGAGTCAGGACACGGCGCGGGCGCGCACTGAGACAGCGCGGGCGTGCGCTAATTCTGCCAAACCGGAGCGGGCGCGCGCTGTAACAGTGCGGGCGTGCCGTGTTTCTGTGAAATCAGTACGGCTGCGCGCTGGGTTAGCGCGGGCGCGCCAAGCATCTGAAGTGAGCCCTGAATGTTTTTCTTTTTCTGATTTTTTTTGTGATTTTCTCTTTTCTTCTTGCTTCCTCTACTTATTAATGTACAACAAACTTGGGTTGCCTCCCAAGAAGCGCTTGCTTTATGTCGTTAGCTTGACGTAGAACTTGAGATCAAACGGACAATAAAACGGCACTAACCACCTCACGGTTTGTCGTGTCACCATAGTAATGCTTCAATCTCTGACCATTAACCTTGAATGCTTGGCCCGGATTATTCTAAATAATCTCTACAGCTCTATGTGGAAACACATTTTTGACAATAAACGGCCCTGACCATCTTGACTTCAACTTTCCAGGAAAAAGACGAAGACGAGAGTTAAACAAAAGAACTTGTTGCCCTGGCATAAATGATTTGGACACTAGACCTTGATCGTGCCATCTCTTGATTTTCTCCTTGTACATTTTGTTGTTCTCATAAGCTTGAAGTCAAAGCTCGTCGAGCTCATTCAATTGAAGCATCCTCTTCTTTCCAGCTGTATCCAAATCCAAATTCAACTTCTTCAAAGCCCAATACGCCTCATGCTCTAGCTCCACCAGCAAATGACACTCCTTACCATAAACCAACTGATACGGTGACATCCCTAGCGGAGTCTTGTATGCTGTTCTATAAGCCCCAACAGCTTCATCAAGCTTCAAAGACCAATCTTTTCTCGATGGACACACAACCTTCTCTAGAATGCGCTTAATCTCTCTATTAGATACCTCTGCTTGACCATTTGTCTGCGGATGGTAAGCCATAGCAATGAGATGATTCACATTATATCTTTGTATCATAGTAATGAACTTCCGGTTACAAAAATGCGATGCCTCAACACTGATTATGACTCTTGGAGTTCCAAATCTTGTGAATTTCTGCTTGTGAAGAAAATTAAGCACTACTTTAGCATCGTTCGTTGGCAGTGCCTTAACTTCAACCCATTTTGACACATAATCAACCGCCAAGAAGATATACTGATTGTTACAAGATGAGACAAATGGCCTCATGAAGTCGATTCCCCAAACATCGAAGATTTCGACCTCAAGAAGCACATTAAGAAGCATCTCATACCTTTTAGACATATTCCCCACTCGTTGACATCGATCACATTTCAAAACAAACTGATGAGCATCTTTAAACAAAGTTGGCCAAAAGAAACATGCCTGAAGAATATTAGATGTTGTCTTTTCTCCACCATAATGTCCTCCATAAGCCGTTGAGTGGCAATCTCGCAAGATCCCCCCCGTTTCGCTGTAAAGAATACATCTCCGGATGATTTGGTTAGCTCCTTGGTGAAAAAGAAACGGCTCATCCCATATATACCACTTCACTTCATGTAGAAATTTCTTCCTTTGAGCTGGAGTCAACTCTGGAGGCATGTCATTACTCACAAGGTAGTTCAAAATATCGGCAAACCACAATTCTTCTGCTTGCACTCCAAATAACTGCTCATCGGGAAAAGTCTCATTAATCAAAGACTTATCTTGTAAAGTAGCAATTCGATCCTCTAAATGCGAGAGATGATCAACGACTTGGTTTTCAGTCCCCTTTCTGTCCTTGATCTTTAACTCAAACTCCTGAAGTAAAAGAACCCATCGAATCAACCTTGGCTTGGAGTCCTTCTTCGAGACGAGATATCGAATTACTGCGTGATCAGTGTAAACTGTCACCTTCGTCCCAAGGAGATATGATCGAAATTTCTCAAAACCATAGACGATAGCCAAAAGTTCTTTCTCAGTAGTGGTGTAATTCAGTTGAGCACCATTAAGAGTCTTACTAGCATAGTAGACTACATGAAATATGTTGTTCTTGCGTTGCCCAAGAACTCCTCCAATTGCATAGTCGCTTACATCGCACATCATTTCAAATGGTTCAGACCAATCAGGTGCAGTTATGACAGGTGCCGTAATCAAACTCTTCTTCAATGTCTCAAAAGTAGTAAGACACTCGTCATCGAACTTGAAGGGAACGTCTTTCTCTAGCAAATTACACAAAGGCTTCGAAATTTTTGAGAAGTCCTTGATGAAACGCCTATAGAAACCCGTATGACCAAGAAAACTGCGAATTCCCTTAACATATATGGGTGGAGGAAGATTTTCGATCACCCCCACCTTGGCTTTGTCAACGTCAAGCCCCTTGCTAGAAACCTTGTTCCCAAGAATGATGCCTTGGTCTCAACGCACCTTTTCAATACTAAACCCAGATTATACAAGCATTCATCGTAAGAAGTTCCAAAGACCGAGAAATTGTCCATGAACACTTCTACGTTTTTCTAATCATGTCAGAGAAGATAGCCATCAAACATCTATGAAAAGTGGCTGGCGCTCCACATAGCCCAAAAGAAACTCTTCAGAATGTAAAAGTGCCGAAAGGATATGTGAATGTAGTCTTCTCCTGATCTTATGGAGCAATACAAATCTGATTATATCCCGAATAGCCATCCAGAAGACAATAGTAATCATGCCCGACCAATCTATCAAGCATCTGATCAATGAAAGGAAGAGGGTAGTGATCATTCCTTGTAGCCTTGTTCAGCTTCCTATAATCCATGCAAACTCTCCACCCTGTGACTGTTCATATCGGAATGAGTTCATTTTTCTCATTCACCACCACAGTGATACCACCTTTCTTTGGCACACACTAAACTGGGCTCACCCATAAACTATCAGAAATAGGATAGGTAATTCCTGCATCTAGCCACATGAGAATTTCCTTCTTTACAACCTCTTTCATGATCAGATTTAGCCTTCTCTGTTGCTCAACAATAGGCTTGCTTCCTTCCTCTAGCAGAATTTTATGCATACAATAAGAAGGGCTGATTCCCTTGATATCTGCTATAGTCCAACCAATTACCAATTTGAACACTCTAAGAATCCTCAAAAGATTCTCCTCATTAGTACCTGAAAGGTCAGATGCAATAATAACAGGAAAAGTAGATGCCTCACCTAAAAATATATACCTCAAATGTTCAGGTAAAGGTTTAAGCTCAAGAGTAGCAGCTTTTTCAATAGATGGCTTGAGGCATTTCTGTAATATTTGGGATATATCGTGTAATTATTTTGCAAATAAATAAATATTATGCATGTTCCGTATTTATTCTGTGAAGTATTTGTTAAGTGGTATATGTGTTTGGATGTTTAAAAATAATTTTAATTGAGTATTTTAATTTTTATATGTCCAAAATAAAATATAGATAATTGTCATATCTTCCTATTTATTTTTATGTTGATTTATGATTTTATAGGAAATATATGGATTTTATAAATTCTTTTTCCGAGTATTTATAAACTATTTTATATAATCGGGAACTAGCCAACGTCACCCGTTTTTACGTTTTTATAACCCGAAACTCTTCCGAGCACTCCTTCCTAACCTAATTGCAATATTCCGAGCATTTTCCATGTTTCGACCTTTTTCATCCGGCGTACGGTTTGTCCTGCGCGGGTCCCGGCGCAATATTTTCGATACATTATTCGTTTCGGTAAATCAATAAAACTCGTATTTTCGATAAACGGGTTCTTTTTATTAAACTATTACAGTTATCACCTCGTAATACGTGTAACCAGGTGCTGAGACCAAGACCGCAATACAAATTGTACTACTTTAGATAATTATCCCGAAAACTAGTACTGTTTGGATCTTTTTTTATAAATAAACGTACCATTTTATATCCGGAATGATCCAACGGGATACTAATTTTCCGTAATTATAAATAGCCTTTACCGTATTTTATTTCGTACCGAAAATCATTTGCAAACAGTGATTATAGAATTTTTCAATGAAAAACCCTAATTTCATAAAAACTTTCTAGAATCAAACTACAGTTTCAAGGTGTTACTAAAATCGGTTCGGAAAGTTGGAGTAACCAAAACGAAGGATTTAAAGTGTACTTTCAGATTCCAGAACCTATTTTACTGCAGAAATCAAGGTTTAATTTTTATGTTTTACTTTATTTTCGAACTATTATGATTAAAATTATGAATTTTTGTTCGGATGATTGTTTCGATGATTGCATGTTGTAGAGATTGTTTTCCTGATGATTTTCATATGTCATATGACTCATTTGGAGTTCAATAACATGTTCAAAATTGAGTTTAATTTTCGAATTTTAAAATTAGGATTTATAACCCATATGAATGTTCTTAATTGAAATTTAGGGCTTTTTGATCTAGGGGTTATTAAATGTTGAAATATAGTGGGTTTTGTTCCTAATGAAATTTGCAATCGATTGATGTATAGCTCGTTAACAGACGATTCATGGTTTGAACAAAGTTGTCTTTTGAAATTTGCGCTGAGTCACCGGAAACCGGTAAGTTTCCCGGCCATTTTCCGGCCAATTCTGGGAAGGGTCGTGTGTTTTGATTGCATGTACAAGTTGCTGGTAGCCTGTAGTTTAATTCTGGATAGTTTGGTGGCCTGAGGTGGATGGAATCGTGTTCTCCGGTCACACTCCGGCGAGTCGCCGGCGGGGGTTTGCAAAATTGCAAACAGCCCCCCGAACTTTTGAAGAAGAAACAGTTTAATCCCTGTAGTTTCCAGAATTTTCAAAAATAAGATTCTTGTTTATAAATTATTTAAAAATAATATTTTTATTTATTTTAAATTATAAAAATTCGTTTTTAATTTCTGAAAATTCCGAAAATTATTATTTTAATTCCAAAAATTATTTTGTAATTCAAAAATAAATCTGAATTAATTAGATAATTAATTTTAGTTAATAATTAATTAGTTATTTGGTCAATTAATTTGAAACTTAATTGATTAATTGATTTAATTAATTATTAATTAATTTTAATTAATTATTTATTAGATTAAATTATTTATTAATGATTTAAAAATTCCGAAAAAAAGTTTCGAGCTTTAAAATATTATTTTAAATTGTTTTCGAGGCTCGATAATTATTAGAAAATTATTTCAAAGCCAGATGTGGCTAATCGAACCCTGTTTATTGCTTTAATATTTACCCAACGACCCGTTTTAATTCCGAAAAATATTTTAAAAATCATATTAAATACCTGAAAGCCTGTTTATGACCCGAGACTTCTTTATAAATGGAATGCCATTGATTGTTTGATGTGTTACATGTTATATGTGACTTGTTGTTTGACTGTCAGTCTATATGTTCAGTGTTTACTTGTTTTTAGCGTAACTTTCAATCCGTTAGTCGGATTTGGGTAAAACGAAGGGTAGATAGAAGTGTATACCGAATAGAATCATATGAGTTGAGTATTGATAGATGTTTATGTTATGTGAGCAGAAGAAGCAAGGCGTAGGAAAGGGAAACAGAAAGTCGAGGAGTAGGAGATTGTGATTGGAAATTGGTAAAGTATAGCAAGCTAGTACCAGGCAAGTGTTCTGAACTTTTTCGAGATATATTGTAGATGATTGATAGTCCTGTTTTAAATTGCAAGTTCTTTGAAGCATTGAATCCTAAATCTTGATTCCAACTATTGATCTTTGAGCCGTAAACCTTATTCTTTCCGAACCATTGATTGTTAAATCCCCAAATACGAACCACAGATATATACATGCAAACTAAATACCAAATACTGAATCAGATCGCTTACATATTTAAACCGTTGTACCTTACGCTCTGAAAGACCAAATCCTTATAACCTTGAAACTTTGATTCTTTTGTTATCCATTTCTTTCACCATTTGATAGCCATATTTCATTTGTGAAGATTGGAACCATCTCATTATTGGACATCCAATATTGCTTAAGAATTTGTTTACTGCTTTACATTATTTATTTAGTTATTATGTTAGAATTGGATTGTTTTATAAAATTGTGGACCAGATTCGTGGTCAGACCAGATTGGTGGTCAAGTTAGGCCAATGTGTGCCTTGGATCCAGTAATTAGAGCAGAGCTGTGTGCCTTACTCGGGGTTAGTGCGTGACTAATCAGCAGCCTAACCTTGGTTTTTAAATAAAAATATAATATCCAATTCTAAATCATTATTCATTGTTCACTTGATACCATAACTCTTTTTACTTGATGATCATTATTCTCAGTCTTGTCATTGTGACTTGCTGAGCTAGTTAGCTCATTTGTGCGATATTGTTTATGTTCTTTTCCAATTATGAAGGAACCAGTTGGTAGCAAGGATCCCCAATCCAGTGCGAGAGCTAGGGGTCCAGGTTGATCGAGTTAAGCTAGCTGACAACTTTTGAGATAGTTTGAGTTTGTAAAAGTTTGTAATAATATTTAATATTCAGTTCCGAGTTTGAATAGTTGGGATTTGGACGTTTGTAATATAAAGTGTGTGTGTGGCTTGTGTACATACTTTCACCTGTTACGGTCCGTGGTAGTTGGTAAGTAGGGACATAGCATATTATTTTATCTTTATTATTATTATGAGCAGGTTATAAATAAGGTGTGTGTGTGGACCCCAAACTTCTGACCCGGGTTTGGAGGGCGCCACAGTTTCGGAGAACTTTTCAACTCCTCTAATCCAAGAGATTCAAAAGGCATATCCATCTTTCGCTTTCAAGGAGAAGCATTCAAATATTACAAGTGCTCGTCGCCCTTGTCATCTTCACTATCAGAATTCCCCAATAAGGCCTTCTCTAAGGCATCGGACCTTAGCAAATGAACGAGTTCAATATTAACCACAATATCGACCATTTCTACCTTAAAACACTCCTCATTTTCTATAGGGAATTTCATGGCATTGAACACATTTAAAGTCACATCCTGATCCATCACTCGCATGGTAAGCTCACCTTTCTGCACATCTATCAAGGTTCGGCCAGTAGCCAAGAAAGGTCTTCCCAAGATTATGGGAATCTTTTTATCCTCCTCGAAATTAAGAATTACAAAATCAGCAGGGAAAATGAGTTTATCCACCTTGACCAAGACATCCTCCACAAAACCTCGCGGATATATAATAGAACGATCGGCCAACTGCAAAATCATGTATGTAGGCTTTGGATTGGGCAAGTCCAACTTTTTGAAGATTGACAATGGCATGAGATTGATGCTAGCTCCCAAGTTGCAAAGACATTTATCAAATGACACATTTCTAATGGTGCAAGGAATAGTGAAGCTTCCAGGATCTTTAAGCTTCGGAGTCAATTTTTGTTGCAACACAACACTGCATCCTCCATGAGAGCAACGATCTCTAAGTCATCAAACTTCACCTTTCTAGAGAGAATACCTTTCATGAATTTCGCGTAACTAGGTATCTGTTCAAGAGCTTCAGCGAAAGGTATGTTAATATGAACTTTATTGAACACCTCCAGAAATTTTGCAAACTGCTTATCCGATTTCTTCTTCTGCAGCCTTTTAGGAAAACGAGGTGGGGGATAGATCTGTTTCTCCCCTGTATTACCTTCAGGAGGAGTGTACTCAAGAGTAGTCTTCCTTGGTTCCACTTTGGCTTCCTTCTGCACTTCTTCTTCATCAGCCTCCACTTCAGCTACTTCAGGATTCACAACCTTACCAGACCCAATGTGATTGCTTTAACATGCTCCTGCGATTCTTTCTTTCCTGGCACTTCAGTGTCGCTCGGAAGCGTGCCAGGTTGATGATTTAGTAATGCATTCACAATTTGCCCAATCTGATTTTCCAAGGTCTTGATAGAGACGGCTTGGCTCTTGCACATGAGTCTTAACTCCTCCAATTCAGATTTTTCATTAGCTTGAGGTAACTGCTGAAGTTGAAGTTGTTGCTTCGGGACATACTACGGTTGCTGAAAACCAGGAGGGTTATACTACCTTGCTGTATAAGGCTGATAAGATTGTTGCACCATATTCTGATTATTGCTCCAGCTGAAATTAGGATGATTGCGGTTGTTTGGATGATAAGTGGCTGGAGCTTGTTTTTGTGATCTCTGAAAGTTGCTCACAAATTGAGTTAATTCACTAGAAATAGCGCACTGCTCAGTTTCATATGCTCCCGCATAAAGTTGACAAACGCTAGTAATCTGATTAACTCCATAATTAGCCAACGAGTCCATTTTCATCATTAAAGCTTGAAGTTTAGCAGCTATAGCAGTAGCTTGATCCACTTCTAGAATTCCTGCTACCTTTCCTTGCAACATTCTTTGCGTAGGATTCTGGTATTAATTGGCTGCCATTAGCTCAATCAACTCATAAGCTTCATTATAGCTTTTAGCCCATAAGGCTCCAGCAGATGCTGCATTAAGCATAGGTCTAGAGTGCGCACCTAGACCATTATAGAAATAATTTATAATCATCCAATCAGACATGCCGTGGTGTGGGCACTTCCTTAGCATCTCCTTGTATCGATCCCAAGCCTCACACAGAGATTCACCATTTGTTGAGTAAACTGAGTAAGATCATTCCTGATTGCAGCAGTCTTCGCCATAGGAAATAATTTAGTGAGAAACTTTTGAGCAAGATCTTCCCAATTGGTGATAGACCCTGGTGGTAGAGAATGTAACCAACACTTCGCTTTGTCCCTCAGAGAGAATGGGAATAGTCGCAGCTTGATAGTATCTTCAGACATATCGTTGAACTTGAAAGTGTCACAAATCTCGATGAAATTCCTGATGTGCATGTTTGGGTCTTCAGTAGGATTACCCCCAAACTGAACTGAGTTCTGTATCATTTGGATCGTGCTCGACTTGATCTCAAAAGCGTTAGCCTTGATGGCTGGCCTGATGATGCTTGACTGAATGTCATTGATCTTAGGCTTAGAAAATTCCATTAAAGCCTTAGAATTATCTGCTTGATCCGCCATCTCTAATAAAGGTGGTTCTTCGATTTTCTCTTCTTCAGCTACTTTCTATTCATCCTCAAAATCTTCCCTAAGATCCCCTACAACTTCTTCCTCGTCTTTTCCCAAAATTTTCCTACGAACTCGTGAACACGTTTGCATAAATGATCTCTAGATTACCTGAAATACAACAAAAAAAATGACTATGTAAGTAATAATGCCCGAGTCAATGAACTTTAACAATCACCGATGACAAACATATAAACTAAAAGTTAACATTGCAGTCCCCTGCAGTGGTGCCAAAAACTTGTTAGGGCTAAACACGCGCTAATAATTCACGCAAGTATACGCGTTTACAAGTAATATAGAATCTTTTCTAGTTCATTCCCACAGAGATTGGCGTCGGTTAACTATGTAATTTATGCACCTATGCACCGATGATATGGTTATCATCCAATGCCAATATGATAACAATTTGGGTTGTTTATACAACGAATTAAACTAATGATTATAACTAAGAGAGTAAAGAGAGTTATATATTATATGAGACAAATATGGGATTCTAACTTCATTAATACTTCATTCAATAGCCTTATTGCTCTTAACCTTAGCATGCAATGGTGATGACACAAAAGTGATAGAAGCTGAATAGACACCAATTATATTGAGACCCTATATGTCTATAGAATTTGACAACATAACGGTTTAAAACACAAGTTATCTATCATGATTACATAGGGCAAGTAAGATGGGTAAAATTACCTACGAATCATGCATAACAATAACACATGAACCTATGCTAGTATGACAAGTTCTAAATCCTTAAATTCACTATTGCTTCATTAAGAATTAACACGCTATCTTATAAGTTCGCGACTCTTATAAGATGAATAAGCACAACCAATACTAGGTTATCATTCAATCACCACACACTAAGGCATATAAATAATTTAACTAAAGAAATCCATAAATAAATCCGCTAGAACCCCACGATAACGATTAGCCCATAATCGGACTCATCATCAATGTGGGTTCCGATGAAAGTATGGTATAATAAACGTAGTCTTTATAATTAAATAACAAAACTAAGTACGAAACAAGAGTAAAGGTTCACAAGTAAGAAAACTAGCACCAAGTTATAACTTAGAATAAAAATTCATAAATAAAAATAAGATCTTCTTCGTCTTTGTTGAATCCATGCTAAAACGGTCTTCTTACGGCTCTCCTTGCACTCTGATACGTCTCTTCTATGAAAACGTTCTTATTTGAATATATATAGCATCCCTAATCAATCTGGAAGTCTTCTTTTTAGAATTGCATTAGAATCAGGATTCAAAACTTTCATATCGGCGCGCCCGCGCTCTGATATATATATAGCAGCCCTAATCAATCTGGAAGTCTCCCAATTAGAATTGCATTAGAATCAGGATTCAAACCTTTCACACCGGCGCGGCCGCGCTATCACAGCGTGGGCGCGTTGTCATTCTGGAATCCTGGCGCGGCTGCGCGCTATCACAGCGCGGGCGCGCCATCCTTCTGGGAAAACCCTAAATTTCATCTTTTTCCTTGCTGCTTCGAGCCAGCTTTCCACTAGCTTTTATTCCAACACCACCTTGACACCAAATTAGCACCAAAACAATGCTAATTCACTTAATTACCTAGCTAATGCTTGAAATGCAAAAGCACTAGAAAACACGTTAAAACACTTTACAACTTAAGCATAAATACATCAATTCAAAGCTTATTAGAGCATAATAAAGTGTCATAAATGCCACTCAACAATCCTCCACCTCCCTTTCCTAAGAGGCTGCAGATGAAAAAGCTGGATAAGCAATTTGAGAAGTTTCTGGAGGTGTTCAAGAAACTTCACATCAACATACCTTTCGCTAAAGCTCTTGAATAGATGCCTAGTTATGCAAAGTTTATGAAAGGTATACTCTCTCGGAAGGTGAAGCTTGATGACTTAGAGACAGTTGCTCCCATGGAGGAATGCAGTGCTGTGTTGTAACAGAAGTTACCTTCGAAGCTTAAAGATCCTGGAAGCTTCACTATTCCTTGCACCATTGGAAAAGTGTTGTTTGACAAATGCTTATGTGACTTGGGAGCTAGCATCAGTCTGATGCCTTTGTCAATATTCAAGAAGTTGGACTTACCTGATCCAAAACCTACTTATATGACTCTACAGCTGGCTGATCGTTCTATTACTTATCCGCGAGGCATTTTTGAGGATGTTTTGGTCAAGGTGGATAAACTCATCTTTCCTGCTGATTTTGTAATTCTTGAATTCGAGGAGGATAAGAAGATTCCCATAATCTTTTGAAGACCTTTTTTGGCTACCGGCCGAACCTTGATAGATGTGCAAAACGGTGAGCTCACCATGCGAGTGCGGGATCAGGATGTAACTTTTAATGTGCTCAATGCCATGAAATTCCCTATGGAAAATGAGGAGTGCTTAAAGGTAGAGTTGTTCGATTCTGTGGTTAATTCAGAACTTGATCAATTGCTAAGGTCTGATGTCGGCCTTGTTGGGGAATTCCGATAGTAAAGATGATGAAGGTGATGAGAAATTGCAATATCTGAATGTTTCTCCCTGAAAGAGGAAGTTGGATATGCCTTTTGAATATTTTGGAATGGAGGAGCTGAACAAATCTCCAAAGCGCCTCAAGCCATCTATTGAGGAAGCTCCTACACTTGAGCTTAAACCATTTCCTGAACACTTAAGGTATGCTTTTTAGGTGATGCATCTACTTTTCCTGTTATTATTGCGTCTGACCTTTCAGGTAGTGATGAGGAAAAACTCTTAAAAATTCTGAGAGAGTTCAAATCAGCAATTGGATGGACGATAGTAGATATCAAGGGATTCAGCCCTTCTTATTATATGCATAAAATTCTGCTAGAGGAAGGTAGCAAGCCTATTGTTGAGAAACAAAGAAGGCTAAATCATATCATGAAAAAAGTTGTGAAGAAGGAAATTCTTAACTGGCTGGATGCAGGGATCATCTATCCAATTTCTGACAGTTCTTAGGTGAGTCCATTTCGGTGTGTACCAAAGAAAGGAGGTATCACCGTTGTTGCTAATGAGAAAAATGAGCTCATTCCAACTCGAACAGTCACGGGGTGAGGAGTTTGCATGGATTACAGGAAGCTGAACAAGGCCACGAGAAAGGATCACTTCCCTCTGCCGTTTATTGATCAGATGCTTGACATATTGGCTGGGCATGAGTACTACTGTCTTCTAGATGGCTATTCGAGCTATAATCAGATTTTTATTGCTCAGGAAGATCAGGAAAAGACTACTTTCACTTGTCCATTTGGTACTTTCACCTTTAGAAGGGTTTCTTTTGGTTTTTGTGGAGCACCGGCCACATTTCAGAGATGCATGATGGCTATTTTCTCTGACATGATTGGTCAGAATGTGGAGGTGTTCATGGATGACTTTTCTATGTTTGGCGATTCATTTGATGAGTGCTTGCAGAATCTTGGCGACATTCTTAAAAGGTGTGTTGAGACCAATTTGGTTGTCAACTGGGAGAACTGTCACTTTATGGTGCGACATGGCATTATACTTGGTCACAAGGTCTGTAGTAAGGGTCTTGAGGTGGACAAAGACAAGGTGGGGGTCATTGAAAATCTTCCTCCACCTATTTATGTGAAGGGAGTTCACATCTTTCTTGGTCATGCAGGTTTCTATAGGCGGTTCGTCAAGGACTTTTCAAAAATTTCTAAACCTTTGTGCAATCTTCTGGAGAAAGATGTCCCGTTCAAGTTTGATGACGAGTGCCTAGTTTCTTTTGAGTTCTTGAAGAAGAATTTAATCACGGCACCTGTCATAACTGCATCTGATTGGAATGAACCTTTTGAGATGATGTGCAATGCAAGTGACTATGCAGTTAGAGCAGTTCTTGGGAAGAGAAAGAACAACATATTTTGTGTGGTCTACTATGCTAGTAAGACCCTAAATGATGCTCAAATGAATTATACTACTACCGAGAAAGAACTTCTGGCTATTGTCTACAGTTTTGAGAAGTTTCGATCTTATCTGCTTGGGACGAAGGTGACAGTTTTTACTGATCTCGCTGCAATTCGATATCTCATCTCGAAGAAGGACTCGAAGCCTAGATTGATTAGATGGGTTCTTTTGCTTCAGGAATTTGAATTGGAGATCAAGGACAAAAAAGGTAATGAGAATCAAGTCGCTGATGATCTCTCTCGTTTGGAAGATCCAAGTACAACTTTACTGGATAAGACATTGATAAATGAATCTTTTCCCGATGAGCAGCTGTTGGAGTGAAAGAGGAAGAACCATGGTTTGTAGACATTGTGAACTACCTTGTGAGTAATATCATGCCTTGCGACTTTTTGTACGCTCAAAGGAAGAAGTTTCTTCATGAGGTGAAGTGGTACATGTGGGATGAACCATATTTGTTTAAGCAAGGAGCGGATCAAATCATCGGGAGATGTATTCCGTACATCGAAACATAGGGGTTCTTGCGAGACTGTCATTCAACTGTTAATGGAGGCCACTGTGGTGGAGAGAAGACAACAGCTCATGTCCTTCAAGCGGGATTCTTCTGGCCTTCATTGTTTAATGATGTGCATCACTTTATTTTGAAGTATGATCGATGCCAGCGTGTGGGTAATATGTCCAAGAGGGATGAGATGCCTCTTAATGTGCTTCTCGAGGTTGATGTAATAACCCCAAAAATTTTGGACTTTTTGTAAACCTTATGAATAGTGATTTTGCTAATTATGCTGATTAAAAAAACTTTTCATGCCACACTATGTAGCAGTTCTTTTATTGATATTCTGAGATCTTATTAGTACTCTATATGGTATATAAGTTTATGTAAAGATTGTCAGAATCCAAATTCAAACACTTTGGTTTTTCCCGAAAATCCACCAGATACCGAAAGAATTGAGTATAAGGTTACATGATTAAAATGATTTAAATTCAAGGATTATAAGAGAGGATCATAAAAGGAATATAATATATTGAGAAAGGTTAGGGGAACCCAAGTAATAAGATCCCGTATATGATCCCTCAAACGATTAGCAAGAACGAACAATAAACGAGTCGTAAATCAATTAAATGACAAGTAATGCAAGGGAGATTAGTGCAAGGATTAAGAATGATAAATAAGAAATTAATCAAGGATTAGCATAAAAGATGCTTCAACCACCAAGTAATGATAAGTGGCAAATGATGAAGTCACCAAGGTGATATCATGCTTGGTCACACTCCACTCACTTTAATCAACCAATTAATCACCCAAATATCCCATTCAACTTCCATTTTCCACCACAAACACATTTAACAAAGTAAAACCCGTCCCAAGAACAATTGCTCTCGGCCTTCTTCACTTTTCAAGAGGAAAAAATTCCAAAAATAAGATCCAAGCTTTGTTAAATTACAAGGTAATTATCCAAGGTCCCTTATGATTAGTTATGGCTACCCTAGGAGTTTAAGCTCCAAATTCCTTCACAATCTCTTTCAATTAATCAAGAAAGAAGATGATGAATAGTGTTTTCAAGTTATTAACTTTGTTTTCTTTGTTTTTCCTTTAAGATCCAAGCATTCCTAAGCTATCTCAAGGCTTCTTAAGGCTTCCTAGCTACTCTAATCACTCCAAGGAAGGTATAACAACTCCAAACCCTAACTTTACTTTGATTATTAGGAATAGTTTTAATTGTTATAGTAAATGAGAAGCATGATGCTTGTGTGTTTAGAGTTTGGATTGGATTTGTAGTGATTTGGATGTTGGAATCTTGTTTATAGTTAATGAAACTTAAGTATAGTTAGTAGTTCATGTTTGGGGTTGAATGAATTGGAAAATATTGAAGTTTGGGGACTGATGTAGTATGGTTTGGATGAGGGTTGTTTGTATTGTTGATTGTGAGTGGAATTGTGGTTGTTTGGAGTGGTTTAAAACTTGGTAATCGCGTAAACATAGCCGTCATAATGCCCTTTTTCATACAACTGGTTGTTCTTAGTGTTCGGGACAGATAGCTAACTGTTGAATCTGTGACTTTGCCATTTTTAGCTAGATTATGTCGTAAGCTTCGTTTTGATATGTGGTTCACTTAAATCTGATGTACGGTTTAGGAGAAACGACCGTTTTAAGTAACGGCGTTTCGTGAACGGACCATTTCCCCTCGCCTTACTCTGAAACCTTGGTTAAGGTCCTTAAATGACTAATTGGAGTATGAAACATTTATTTAAGGTTAATAGGTCAGCTGGTAGAGTATTCGCAAAAGATTTGCCTTAAAATTCGTAACGGTTAAATTATTAAAAATGGTGGAGCCGAGGGTACGAGCGACTTATGTGAATCATTAAACGCAAAAGTGAACGTTAGGGTCTAATTGGTTAAAGACTAGTTTCTTAAGCGACCGTGGTTTAATTCCAACTTATATGTTATTTATAGGTTACCAGACTCGCCCCAGGCCTTTTACCACCCCCAGTCGCTCAGGAAAGTTTTCTACCCGTTATATTGTTGTTGTGATGTATATATTTGTTTATGCATTATCTTGTGATAAGTGCATGGTTGTTACTAGCAAGTCTTGCGATATATTGGAGCATGTTGATATGATATATATATGCATGCCTGTTTCATAATCTTGATATCTCATTTTTTATTCAAATGATTATAAACTGCATAATACCTATGCTAGAGATAAGCAGTACTTGCGTATACCCTTAATATAGGGGACCCAGAGTTGAACATCTTTCTAAACCAGGAAGCGATTTTCCCGAGTATTTTATAAATTCATTCGAGGACTTATGATTCCGCTTATTTTATTTAATGAATACTATTTTGAATATTCATTCAAGGACTTATGACTCCGCTTATTTTATTTAATGAATATTATTTTGAATATTCATTCGAGGACTTATGATTCCGCTTATTTTATTTAATGAATATTATTTTGAATATTCATTCGAGGACTTATGACTCTGCTTATTTTATTTAATGAATATTATTTTGAATATTCATTCGAGGACTTATGATTCCGCTTATTTTATTTAATTAATATTATTTTGAATATTCATTCGAGGACTTATGATTTCGCATATTTTATTAAATAATATTCTTTATTTTCCTAAAGAATAATGTTTCGATATTTGCCAAGTATTCGGAAAATAATTGATACTATCAAATCATTCTTACTTTAAATATTTCCAGAGATTATTTTCAAGATTTATCAAAACTATTTTTGAAAGGTTAGAGAGGATCCCAAAACTCGTTTTCAAATTTAAGATCTTCCTTTCGAAGGGGATTTAAATACTCGCTCAAAAATCTGAGGGATCCGGCTCTGTGATGTATTTTTATATTCGCAACAAGGTTGCTGTTTTGATAAAAGAGCTTTTGATTACTTACCCAACACTCGGGAAGTAAAATTCTTAGAACAAGTTAATCCATTAACAGGCATCGCCTGGGAAATATCGGTGAGTTTTCCTTTCCAACTAGATACAACTTCTTTGTGGAGCCGTATCAACAAGTTTTTACTTGGGGAAAGGGGGACGAGCTTTACATTTCAGAGTCATGGATTTCATCTGAATTAGGAGTGGCGTAAGTGGTCGAGTGGCACCGGCCCAGCCTTATTATATTGGCCCAAATGGCCCGTAAGTTCCGCTAAGACGGTCCATTCCTTAGGAGTCCAGTATTCGGTTGACAAGTAAATCCGACTGTTCTCCTCTACATGTAGAAAATGGTGGGGTTGCACTACTACGACCGATCATCGTAAGTGGTCTTCCTGGCATGGCAAACTCTCGTAATGAGTTCATCATCCAGTTAGGATATTTCTGCAACACTACCCGGAGCATTTCGATTGAAAGGCTACGGATGGGTGATTGCCGAAGCGTTGACAGGGTCAAGTGGTTATAATGATGTTTCCCTCAACTGAAGTATGTCGTAACTTCATTTCTTTTAAACAATATTTCAAAGATTGAATCTATTCAAGTCTTATATTGTAGTCTCATCTATAAGCTGAACCTTTGAAAACTTATTATACTTTAAATAGTGGTCGTTCAAGTAGTTTTCTAAAATGGTATAAGTATAGTGAAGTATTTGGTAACTTCGTCTCCATGTAAGCTTATATCCAGTAAGTAATTATCTTACACTTGATAAAGATTTCCAGTAAGTTATCTATTTAGATACTTGCATTATTGATTACACTATATATTATCTTACGAGCTGTAATGCTCACTCTTGCTTCATTTCTTCATCACGCAACAACAGTTAGAAAGGATGGCCAGACTCAAGCAGAGCCAGCGCAAGAGTGTTGGAAGCGTCCTGCGTCTTTCCGTTGATATCATAGCTGCTATAGCTACAGAGGTAGATCTATCCATAGATCGGGCATTCTACTTTTGGGAATCAATTATGTATAATTATAACTTGTGGCAGATAATGTCAATTAACTGTAAACTTATTAAGTAATCATTTTCGGGTGTAATAACTTTTAAATTGTGGATTCAAGGACTTGTACTTATTTCAATTTCATCTCTGAGACTATAAAGGGTTGTGTTGTGTGTTATTGCGGGGTCACAGCATGAAGTTATTTATTTTTAATTAAGTTAAGTGATATTTATGGAAAAAAGACCGTGATGACCCGGATGCCCGACCCCGGATCTGGGGGTATTACAGTTGAAGTCTTCGATGTTTGGGGAATCGACTTCATGGGGCTGTTTGTCTCATCTTGTAATAATCAGTTTATCTTGGTGGCGGTCGATTATGTGTCGAAATGGGTGGAATTCAAGACTTTGCCGATAAATGATGTGAAGGTAGTGCTTAATTTTCTTCATAAGTAGATATTCATAAGATTTGGGACTCCAAGAGTCATAATCAGTGATGAGGGATCGCATTTTTGCATCACAAAGTCACTGCCATGATGCAAAGATATACTGTGAATCATCCCATTGCAACAGCCTACCATCTTGAGACTAATGGTTAAGTTGAGGTGTCTAACAGGGAGATCAAGCGTATCTTAGAGAAAGTTGTGTGTCCATCAAGGAATGATTGGTCTTTGAAGCTTGATAAAGTTGTTTGGGCATATAGAACAGCATACAAGACTCTGTTGGGAATGTCACCATTTCAGTTGGATTATGGTAAGGGGTATCATTTTCCTGTGGATCTCGAGCATAAAGCGTATTGGGCTTTGAAGAAGTTGAACCTTGATTTTGATGCAGCTGGTAAGAAGATAATGCTTCAATTGAATGAACTTGACGAATTTCGGCTTCAACCGTATGAAAATAATAAAATGTACAAGGAGAAAGTCAATAGGTGGCACGATAGGGGTCTAGTGCTTAAGTCATTTGTGCCGGTAAAACAAGTTCTGTTATTTAACTCTCGTCTCTGTCTTTTTCCTGGAAAAATGAAGTCGAGATAATCCAGGACTTTCATAATCAAAACCATGTTTCCGCACGGAGCTGTGGAGATTTTCGAGAATGATCCAGGCCAAGCGTTCAAGGTAAATGGTCAGAGGTTGAAGCACTACTAAGGGGATACAGCAAACCATGAGGTGGTTAGTGTCGTTTTATTGTGTACTTGATCACAAGATTCTACGTCGAGCTAACGACGTAAACCAATCGCTTCTTGTAGATAGAGGAAGCAAAAAGAAAAGAGAAAAACACAAAAAAATCAAAAAAACAAAAAAATACAGGGCCAACTTCAGTAGCACGGCGCGCCCGCGCTGACTTGGCCCGCATCCTCGCTGAAATTCCAGAAACTGGACGCGCCCCGCACCGATGTGACGCGTGGCCACGCTGGGTCCCTGTTTCAGAAAAAATATAAGTCGGTTTTTGAAGAGAAATTCGGGACTTTTAATACCAAATCAATTCCCACCCGAATTTTACTCTTCCACATCCCAAATTTCCCTCTCCAAATCAAACCCATTATTCCCATAATTAATTCCCACTTATTTTCCATAACTAATTCTCTCCCAATCTCCTATATATTCATACACTTATACACAAACTTCTCCATCACTTCTCAAAACTCTCAGACACACATTCTCTCTTACAAACTTCTATTCTCTCAATCTCTCTCAATCTCAATGGCACCAAAAAGACAACGAACTCAAGTAAGCAGCAGCACCACTGATTCTTCGAGTGCAGGTGGTGTGAGGCCTAGGTTTTCAACTCCCGAGCTGAGGCAGAGTATGTGATGCAACATTCGAAGCCTATAGATAATGAGAGTAGTTTTCTGCCATCGGGGAAAGATGGTAAGTTGTTGGGGATGATCTTGGAGATGGTCTGGTTATTTTCTGTGAGACACCCGTTGTCGTGCCCATGAGTGTGGTGCGTGAAATTTATGCTAATGTTAAGGCGGAGAAGAACGGTTTCAAGGTGGTGAGGGGGATGACGGTGGACTACAGTGTTGAGGCGATTCGTAGGGTGATTGAGCAGCCCGAGAAAAAGGAGGAGCAGGAGAACTGGAACGAGAAAACTCCGGAGGAGTTTAATTTGGATGCGATTGTTTCTACCCTGTGTGTTTCTGAGACTCATTGGTAGTTTAAGAAGGGCACGAATGAGTATACCACATTCCCTACCTCGTGCATGAATAGGTTTGCACGTACAAGGAATTCTTTTATTTTTGCTAATATCATGCCATCTTCTCACGTGCATGAGATTACTATGGAACGTGCGTGTTTTTTGTGGGATATTCTGCAGGGAGACTATGTAGATCTTGGGATGGTGATCCATCAGGGTATTCTGAGGTTCTTGTGAGGGAGTACTACGGGTTCGATACCCTATGCGTCCATCCCGACGAAGTTGTGCGTGGCGGTTGGCATTTGTTGGCCCGCACATGACCAGCTGCAGCTCCTTAGTGCTCCGATTGATAGTTTGACATTGTTGAACATGACAGAGTGGTATGGTGGGAAGGCCGATCCTAAGGGGCTTGGTTATTCTTATGACCATCTGCCAGGTGGAAAGCCAGCGGATCAGACTTTTGCTGGTGGGACGGCGCAGGCTCGTCGAGCGGCTTGGAGAGCTCAGTTGGGAGAGGAGATTGGTCCTTCGGGATCACTGCAGCAGTAGGAGGAAGAAGCACAAGGCAGTGCTATTTTGAGTATGACATAATATAGGCGTCTAGATAGGAGGATGGATGCGATGCATGACATCCATAATAGGTTTGCACATGACCTCACCCAGGCGTTGGGGACTGCTTTCAAAGCCACATGTATTGACATCCAATGGTGAGTTTTCGGTGAGGACTCCATGTATTCGCCTCCAGACACTCCTGACACTCCACCCCTTGAGGGTGATGATCCTGGTTCTGATTAGGTGTGCCTGAATCCTTGCTATTACCTTCACCAAGGACAATGAATATTTTAAGTTTGGGGGTAGTAGTTAAGGATTTATATTTTTTGTGTGAGTCGCATGTAGTTGCATATTCATGCTAGTTTAGTTCATATAGTTGCATGTTTGCCATGTAGTAGTTTTTTATTTATATTTTGTAGTTTTTATGATAGTTTGTTCATATAGTTTCATGTATTTGCATAATAACATGATCCCTTAGATGATTTTGCTGATTGATTTGTGATATTGTTCATATAGGTTGCTTGAGGGCTAGATCATGGTCATGGTTTATTTGTTTGTCGAGGTTTAATCACTTATTTAAATGTAGAATTTATGATATTCTCTTAATGATAAAATAAGATGAATATTTAAAAAAAATTGGAGAAAATTGGATTTTATTGCTAGTTGTTATGGCTAGGTGTCAAATGGCTAGTAGCCGGCTCATTTTAGATGAGTAGTCTAGGGTTGAACGAGATGGAGTGAAACACACTCGTTCAGAAATTTGTGAAAAAAGAGAAAAATATATGTGTTTATGCATAATTGATCGCGAGTGGGCTCTTTAATACTCGAGTTATTAAGTTCTTAGGGGACTTTGTGCCTAGTGACCTAAGGCTTTTTATAGTCTGGGATCCACTAACCTAATGCTTGCTACATGAGTATTATTGTATAAGTCTTTTGTGGACCTCACTCATTGCACGGTCAAATAAACATATGTGTGTTGTGAATAAAAGCATGAATCCATGTAAAACTCCAATATAAGAATTCAAGTGTTATAAGTCATTTTGAGTCTACCTCTTATTCTATTTATAACCTTGCGATTGCTTTGATGAGTAGTGAGTCATGATTATTGATCTAGTTACGATAGTAAATCTGTAAGCATTTGCACACACGCACATTTCTAGCTTGTGAGTTGATTTTTGGGGCTTGATTGAACTTTGTGCGAATAACTGCATTTGCTGAGATGTTGCTTGTTGATTGGTTTAGTTATTCTATGGGGATCATTGCATTCATATAGTTTGCATTCATGCATTTTTATTTTTTGTTCTTTGAGTCTGTTTATTTTTTAGGACAAGCATCGGTTCAAGTTTGGGGGTATGTTGAGTGGCATTTATGACACTTTATAACACTCTGTAAAGCTTTGGATTAATGTTTTGTACTCAAGTTATTAGTGTTTTTAATGTGTTTTTGTAGTATTTTTGCATTTCAGGCATTATTCAAGAATACAGGTACATTAGCATTGTTTGGATGTTAATTTGGTGTTAGGATGGTGTCTAGAATAAAAGCTTGTGAAAAGACCAGCTGAAACCAACAAGAAAAGAAGAAGTCAATCATTTTTCCAGAGAAATGGCACGCCCGCGATGTGGTAGCGCGCGGCCTCGCCAGGATGACAGAATGTCAGCGCGCCTGCGCTGGTCAAACGTGCGGCCGCGCCAGGTCAGAAAAGAAAATCCTGTTTTTTTTGTGGAATTTTGATCCAGAAGACTTCTACTCTGCATGGGCTACTATATAAACATAACTTATGCTAGTTTTTCATAACAAGACATACCAGAGCTTAAGAAAAAGGCGTAAGAAGACCGTAGAGCATAAATCAACCAAGGTGAAGAAGATCTAGTTTATTCTTGTGATTCTTTGTTTTAAGTTGTAACTTTGGATGCTAGTTTTCTTATTCTTAAACCTATACTCTTGTCTCGTACTTGGTTTTATTAAGTATAAAGACTACGTTTATTATACCATTCTTTCATCAGAACCCACGTTGATGATGAGTCCGATTATGGGCTAATCATTACCGTGGGG
Source organism: Apium graveolens (assembly GCF_009905375.1). Classification (NCBI taxonomy): domain Eukaryota; kingdom Viridiplantae; phylum Streptophyta; class Magnoliopsida; order Apiales; family Apiaceae; genus Apium; species Apium graveolens. The sequence continues at coordinate 181,095,550 of NC_133648.1, read as the reverse complement.
TTCTAACGGATTTATTTATGGATTTATTTAGTTAATTCGTTTCGATGCCTTTGTGTGTGGTGATTATATGATAACCTAGTTTTGGTTGTGCTTATTCATCTTATGAGCATCACGAACTTATAAGATACTGTGTTAATCTTTAATGAAGCGTAAGTGAATTTAAGGGTTTATAACTTGCCATGCTAGCATAGGTTCATGTATGTGATATGCATGATTCGTAGGTAATTTTAACAATCTTACTTTCCCTATGTAATCACGAGAGATAACTTGTGCATTAAACCATTATGTTGTCAAATTCCATAGACATATAGGGTCTCAATATAATTGGTGTCTATTCAGCTTCTATCTCTTTTTTGGATGTCTGGTAGTATGGTATTCGTACAACCAAAGTTGGCGTTTATCAGTTTTGTGTTATCTGATTAGTGTCATCACCATTACATGCTAAGGTTAAGAATGAAAAGGCTATTGAATGAAGTATTTAATGAAGTTAGAATCCCATCTTTGTGTAATATATTATTCAACTCTCTTTATTCTCTTAGGCTATGTACTTTAGTATAATCTATTATCTAAGTGTAGTATAAACAATATCAATTTTTTATTCGTCTTAGCATTGGATAATAACCATACTAGTGTTGCATAGATACATTGATTGAAATTAACCTAAACCTATCCTTGTGGGAACGCACTAGAATTTATTCTATATTACTTGCGATCGCGTATACTTGCGTGAATATTAACGTGTGTTCTAGCCCTAACAATGATTAACTGGATTAGAAACAATAGATATGGCACTAGTATTATCACACCTGCTAGGAAATTTGTGTAACACTAGGCCATAGTCCATTAGTTTTTTTCTAATCCAAAACACTTGAGCACAAAAAACTTCCTGCAGCTATATATTCAGCTTCAGTTGTAGAAGTTGACACATTTTAATATTTCTTACTCTACCAAGATACAAGTCTTTGTCCAAGAAATTGACAGCTTCCACTAGTACTCTTCCTGTCAAACCTGCATCTAGCAAAATATGCATATGTGTATCCAACAGCTTCAAAAACCAGTTCCCCTAGGATACCACAATTCCAAGTTTGTTATTCCCTTCAAGTATCTGAACATTCTCTTCACTTCCATCAAATGCGATTCTTTGGGATTTGCTTTAAATCTAACACACAAACATGTTACAAACATGATTTCTGGTCTAATAACAGTTAAACACAACAAAGATCCAATCATTCCTCTATAATCTAAAATGTGTACACTTTTTCCTTTCTTATCTTCATCCAACTTTGTAGCTGTAGATATAGGTGTTGATGTAAGTGAACAATCAACCATTCCAAATTTCTTCAATAAATCTTTAACATACTTGGTTTGGCTAATGAAGATTCCATCACTTCTTTGGCTGCCTTGAAGTCCAAGAAAGTAACTTAATTCTCCCATTATGCTCATCTCATATTCACTCTGCATGATTCTTAAAAATCTTTGACATAATTTTTCATTTGTAGAACCAAAAATGATATCATCCACATAGATTTGAACTAGGATCATATCATCACCAAGTTGTTTGTTGAATAAAGTCTTGTCAATTGTTCCTCTAGTTAATCCATGTTTGAGCAGAAATTCTGACAGTATATCCTACCAAGCTCTAGGTGATTGCTTCAATCCATAGAGAGCCTTTAGCAGCTGATAAACAAAATTTGGAAATTCTGGATCTTGAAAGCCAAGTGGTTGTTGCAAATAAACATCTTCTTCCAACTCACCATTAAGGAATTCCCTCTTTACATTCATTTGATACACTTTAAAATTTGGGTGTGCATCAAATGCAAGAAATATCCTTATTGCTTCAAGTCTTGCAACTGGAGTAAAAGTTCCATCATAATCAATTCATTCTTCTTGTGAGTAGCCTTTTGCAACCAACCTTGCTTTGTTCCTTGTTACAATTCTATTTTCATCCATTTTGTTTGTGTACACCCACTTTGTTCCAATTATGCTTCTGTTATTTGGAGCAGGAACCAACTTTCATACTTTATTTCTCTCAAAATTGATTCAGCTCTTCTTGCATGGCAGATATCCAACCAGGATCAAGTAGAGCTTCCTCAGTTTTCTTAGGCTCAATTTATGAATGAAAGCATGTATATAGACATTCATTTGCAATTGCACTTCTAGTTTTTGGATCACCAATAATTGCATCTCTTGTGTGACTCATATCCCATTTCCTGATGTAATTTTGTTGACTTGAATAATTTACATTTCCTTTACCATTGGCATGACTTGTAGAACTTTCTCCTCTTTCTCCACCTGAGTTTGTTCCATCAAATTCAGGTGTATGAGATAAGTTTTCATTCTCATAATTCACTAGTTCAATTGAATCTTCATTTATTCTGTTGCTTGTGTTGATCTCAGCTTCATCTTCAGAATCACTGTCAATGTTTAGATTTTCAAACTTAAGGGCTTCAGCTTCATTCTCATCAAGACATTCCAAGCCTGGATACTTTTTATCATCAAAGGTCACAATTATGCTTTCCATTATTTTCTTTTGCTCAAGCATATAAACTCTGTAGGCAGTCCTTTCTAATGAATATCCCAGAAAAATTACTTCAAAAACTTTAGAGTCAAATTTTCGAACATATTCAGAGTTGTCTTTGAGCACAAAACATTTGCTTCCAAATGCATGTGGATGCTTGATAGTAGGTTTCCTTTTTGACAAAATTGAGTAATATGACTTGCCAAGATTTTTGTTGATGAGATATATATTTTGAGTGTAGCATGCATTGTTGACAGCTTCTTCCCAAAAACTTGTTGGAAAATTGGCATATTACAGCATTGTTCTAGCAGCCTCAACTAGAGTTATATTCTTCCTTTCAACTACCCCATTTTGCTGGGGTGTCCTTGTAGCTGAGAACTTTTGAACAATACCCCTGTCTTTGCGGAATTCATTTAAAATTGCATTCATGAATTATGTGCCATTGTCACTCCTCAATCTTTTCACACAATTTTGATCTTTAACATGCTTCTCAATCTTCTTGATGTGTTCAATGATAATGTGTGGAGTTTCACCCATTGAAAACAAAAACTCCACCCAAGTATATCTTGAGTAGTCATCCACCATTACCAGTGCATATTTCTTCCTTGAAATAGACAAGACATTGACTGGTCCAAATATATCCATGTGAATAAGCTGCAATAGTGCGCTTATCGAATTTGCAGTCTTGCTCTTGTGACTGGACCTTTTCATTTTTCCCTTTTTGAGAAGCTTCACAAACTTCATCTTGAGGAAATTCCAGAGTTGGCATATCTCTCACTAATTCCTTTTTCACCAGGGTATTGATTGTCTTAAAATTTAGGAGAGAGAGTTTCTTGTGCCACAATTTGCTTTGCTCAATGGATACCTTGGTGTAGAAGCAACATATACCATCCTTATTTTCTAAGTATAGATCTGCAACAAACAAGCTTCATTTCCTTGCTCCTTTCAAAAAAACTTTACCAGTCTTTTTACTGATTATGGAGCAGTCTCCTTTGTCAAATGAAACATTGAATCCTCTATCTGTGAATTGATTGACACTTAGGAGATTTACCTCAAGACCAGCTACCAGTGCTACATCTTCAATGATAATATTCCTAGAAATTAACTTGCCATATCCCATTATGATTCCTTTGTTGTTGACTCCAAAAGTCACCAATGGGCCAACCATCTCTTCAATTATGATAGCAGGGCTTTATCACCTGTCATATGCCTAGAGCATCCACTATTTATAATCCATATGACTTAATTCTTCTTTCCCTGTACACAATGAGGATTAAGTGTGTTTAGCTACCAAAGCAGTGTTGGATACTTTCTTTTTATTGGCAAAAGTTGCAGAAGTAGAATTTGATTTTTTAAAAAGAACAGTATTCAAAGTTTGATCATCATTTTTCTTTTTAATTTCACAACCAAAGTTGGATTTCTTGAGATCTTTTCTCAATTTATGACAACTTGTCATAACCTTCATATTGCATGAAATGCAATCAAACTTGCCACAAAAGGAATAGGGATCTTTAGCAACAGCCTTATCGTACTTGCATGCTTCAATTTTTGGCTCATTAACTGCCTTTTTACAAAGAGTGAATCTATGCAAGCTATTTCTTCCAGCTTGGAAAAAGTGAGTGAGTGAAGTCCCACCTTAGTAGGTGAAGGTGAGGGTGGGAAGCCAAGGGGAGCCCTTGATGCAAGAAAAGAGAGATCATGAGAGAAAAGCAGACCCATTGTTAGTGAGTTAAGGGATGTCCATGAGGCTGAAAAGAAACAGCTATTTCATCAGGATTATCAAGCTATTTTAGATTCTATTTCTTATGAAGCTGAGGCATTTACTCACCTTGTCCAAGCTTATCAAATTTTGGCTGAACAGGACAATGTGGCTACTTAGAGAATTCTCGACTTGGTGCACACAATTTACTCAATGCAAAGGGCGAAGGATGCAATCACTGCCATGCCCTCCACAGCTGGAAATGATTTTGAATATGCTGATGACTCATTTGGGGATGATGGTGAGGATGATGAAGAAGAAGACATGAACACAGGGGGAGATGCAAATATTCCATCATGAATGATAAACTAGGAATGCTCTTATCCAATCTCCAATCCACACTACTTAAGCTTATTCATGACACCCAAACAACAATTCAAGCATCCACAAGTGCCAGCACTAAGAGTTTACTTAAAGCTCACCTGGAATCTCTTCAACTCCACAAGATACAGGATCTCAAACAAAGTCAGGATGTGGAAGCTCTAAAATAAGAAATTTCTGAAGTCAAACAAGAATTTGTAGCAAGATTAGATGCTAGGCTTCCTAACACCACAATGACAGAAATAGCTCAAAAGTTAAGGAAGGAAACTGATTTGAACATGAAGGTTGAGGCCATGGATTCAAGACTGACAAATGTAGAAAAAATCAATGGCGAAGATACTCACAAATCAGGAAACTCAAACAAGTCTATTACAACAGTTGGTGGCTGCCCAGACCTCAAACTCTGCTCAATATGATGCTAACAAAAAGGGGGAGAATGACTTTATCATTCCAGTTAGCCAAGAAGAGTCAGGTAGTGAGGGGGAGAAAGTGCTCAACATGAATGTCAACAAGGTAATAGTTCCAACAATTTCCTTCATAAAGCCACCAATGCTTGACAACATTGATTTATTCAACATAGTAGCAGCTGAATTGGAGCTAAATGAAAAATGGGAGAAGCTTGATGAGAACATCAAGAAGAAATTTGGTCCAATTGAGAAACAAGAAAAAGCCTTTTCTCATTTCTCTCAGTTGAGACCAATTTCAGCCAATGACCTGAGCTTAGGGAACATGGAAAGGGGTCAACCCTCAACAATCAAATCTCTAAAGGCCAATATGATTTTTCAGCCAAAGAGAAATATCCAAAGAACTCAGACAAAAATCCATTGGACCTGGCCTGTGAAACTTCCAAGCCTGATGAGAAGAAGCTGCTTGGATGGTCTATTGCTTTCTTCAAGGATCCCAGAGACTCAGTGCTAAACAAAAGAATTGCTAAAATCTATAGGAATGGTAAATTAATCTGTATGGTGGTTGGACATCCATAGTTTACAGAGGCTAAGAAAGAAGAAAAGGTGAGGCTCAAACAACAACAAAAGCAAGCTGCTTTAGAGGCCAAGAACCAAGCTAAGAAACCTTAAACCATAGATCATGGAGTGCCCACTGTGACAGCTGAGACCCATATTGAAGAAAAGCAAGCAGAACCAAAGCAAATTAAGAAAATGAGATACAAGCTCAAACCAAAAAGGAAGCTGGATTTCAATGAAGATAAGGATGAATATATGCCAACCCAATCTACTATCTCAGGTAAAACAACCATGTCCACAATGGAACAAGCTAAATTCAAGGTTTATCCAGACATGAATTTCCATAGTGAAACCATAATTCCCAAGGATGAACCCATAGATTGGGAAATCCTACCTCTTCCTGATCTAAACATTCCAATCCAAACCAAACCAAGGAAAACAAAGAAGAGAGTAATCAAAAAGGTCAAACCTGTCAAACTTCAGCCTAAAGCCTTAGTCAAACCCTAACCAACTATCAACAAGGGAGATCAACTCTTCATTTGTGACATCAAAGAATTCTCAGACATAAATTTGTATCTGGATGAGCTAGAAGAAGTTAGAGATATTGACGCTTACAAAAATCTTCCAGAAGATTAGTATTCAGGTACAAGGGTGGAAAAAAGATGACTTGGCCGCTTCACAGAATTCTCAATGAAGGCTACTCTGCTTTGTTGAAATTTTTGTCCTCAATAAAGAAGAATTTTGGATTCAATATGGTTGCCAAGAAAATGGTACTGAAAAAATTGAGGAGGTAATTAACAGCAGAATAAACCCAAATGCACTCCCAAGAGTATTAACTATTCCCTTCACTGGAAATAGAGTGCATTTGAGGCCTTACTGGATAATGGAGTTCAAAGATGAAAAATGCATCAAAAGATTCTTCAGATTGGAAGACTAGCTAAAGATTTCAAGCAATGAAACTCTCATGGAGATGCAAGAAAAGCTGGATCAGACAAATGAGGATGAATCTGAATTCTACTGGAAACTTTAACACTAGATTGAAGAAAAAATGAGAAGTTAGGTAAGAAGTTCAGACAGTCAAGGAAATAATCTAAATCTACTCAGTCTAGAGGAGCACCTTGAAAATGGCTTGTGAGACTCTCTATAAACCTTCATCTGTATGTTTGTCAATAATTTGCAGCACTTGTAAATTTTATCTACTATAATTCAGTCTGTATTCATAGGGTGTTTTGTTATCATCAAGTTTCTCTTAGTTTATGGCTACAATTCTAGTACACATAAATTTGGGGGAGATTGTTAGGAATATGTTGTGTACTTGATGATAAGTTAAACAAAACACTTAGTAGATTTAATTTAGTGATTTTGTAGCTTTCAACGGGTGATCACTTCAATATCCGTTGAAAGGGTAGCTTATGTATTAATAAGTTTAGTAGCACATTTCTGCATATTGTAATGCCTTAGAGAACTAGATCTTGTAGAATGTTTTAAATCATGCTGACTACTAGATTAATATGCAAGATAGGTTGGTTAATTATAAATATTAGATGCCTTGTAATCTTGTATAAATGAAATGGAGTCAACTTCTATGAAGATAGTCTCAACGGATGTTCTACAAGGCTTAACGGATGATCAGCTAAAGTCTCAACGGATAATCAACTAGACTCTCAATGGATGATCCAACAAAGTCTTAACGGATGATCCCACTGAGTTTCAACGGATGATCTAACTAAGTTCCAACGGATGAACAAATTCAAAAGAGCAGTTGATAGTGACTTGATAGTCACATGCGTTGATTATATGCAAATGGAATGTGGCAGCCTATTTACAGGTTTTAGAGAACAAAGAAGCATTTCCATTTCCATGCTAAACTGAAGATATTCAAAGATGCTGGATTGAGAAATGAAGAAGCATAAAATTAGACTAGAAAAATTTTGTCTTATTTGTTTGTATTTTTATCATGTAACTTGGTGATATATAAACCAAGTGTCGCAAGTAGAACAGTATCAGAGTTATTAAGCAATTATCAGAGAAATACATAAAGCTATATCTATAAAGAATTTATCTGTTCTTGTGAGTTCAACTTGTAAGCAGCTGTGAGCAAAGACATTGCATCATAGAGTTCTCATATTTATATATATCTCTGGTGGAAAAAATTCAATCCACCAAAAAGTTTTTAAATACTTGTATTTGATTACTTTGTATTTTGATTTCTTCAATACTTTCATTCCGCACCATTGCTAAATTAAATATAGTTATATATTCAAGGTAGAACGGTTCTTAAAATTGAAAAGAAGCAATAATTACATTCAACCCCCCTTCTGTAATTCTTTGTTAGATTGTTTGGGAATAACAAAGTCACACACTTCTGACTTGATCATTGGAAATCCTGATAGAGGTGTCAAGACCAGAAAAGCCACTCAAAACAAATTATTCTGTCATTCTTTTCTATCTTAAACTGAACCTAATAAAGTGGAATAAGTTCTTCAAGATGTTGATTGGATCACAACTTTGGTTTTGCAACAGATACCTTTTGAGAGACACTTGAGGAGGCTTGTGTTTATTGTTCTATTTGGGTTGTAGAGCTTGGGTAGCTACAGAGGGCGTTCCCTACACTGATTGCATGTAGCTTAGCTGTAACAACCGGGAAACAATGATTATTTTATATTATATTAATTGAGTATTATGTGATTTATGATATTATAAATTATGATTGATCATAAGATGTAACATGTTATATGGTGATATATGGAGTGTGGTTCGAGATATTTTTTGGCTATTTTATTACATGTTAAATGTGTTTATATTAAGTAATAGGTTATGAGGAATCAATTTTAATAGCCCTTATTGCGTTCATGGAGTTTGGCGTTATTTCGCGTAATACGCCAATTACTATATTCATTTTGGGAACATCTAGTAAATTTAGAAAATGTTTTGTTTCATTAAAAGTGATTTTTCCGGACCCCTACCGGGACGTCAAAGCCCACAAAAATCGTATTCTTAGTTTTATAAAATTACGGGAGTATTAAATATTCAATATTTTTGCATATTTGGATTATTCGTAATTTTTGGAAAATTTTGACATATTTTTTGTATTTATTGGATTAAAAATTATTACCCATTAATTATTAATTTTGGGCTAATTATTTTTATTAAATGATATATTTAAGCCCTAAATAATTTTGGGAGTATTATTTTTGTAAGTATAAATAGAATATATCTGTTATTTAATTATTACTTAATTATAGACTAATTAAAATATATATTAAAAATTCAGAAATTCTCTCAAATTAGGGTTAGGGTTTGTTCTTGGTGTTCTTGAGATTAAACACGGATTTGAAGATGATTCTGAGCTCCAAATCTCATATATGAGTAACCAAATTGAAATTCTTGGAGAGTACTATCTATTCATGCCATCAAACCGTTCAAACGATTGGTAAATTTCTAAAAACGATTTTTGGGTTCATGTTTTGAATTGGGGGTTTATAATTGAATAATTTTTGGTTCGTTGTGATGATATGAATAGTTTTATTTGCTTATTTATGTAACATCCCCCAAATCCGGGGTCAAGATTGGGTGTCACCAAACAACTTTGAATAATATAAACCTGTATATTAAAATGAATATACAGATGACCCCTCAATTCCAAATTGTTTACAGGTTATGGTATGGAACAAGAATCTAATCTTCTAAAATGTATAACAACTAACTCAAATTTTATTACTTCTTTACTAACTTTCTCATCTTATTTACTTTGATATCTCCAACTTCTTGCAGCTGGGATCTCTCCATCTTTTGTTGTCTGTTAAGAGCTATTCACTTTTATCCTAATTTGATACTGAAAGAAATAAGAATTCACAAGCAAGAGTGAGCAAAAAATGCCCAGAAAGTATCATAATAGGTTTCCAAGTATCAATATCAAAAGAAATTCCCAAAAACAATCTTTAAATGATTTTATAAACATCTTTATTTGTTAAATTAGTTGAGCGAATAAAACATCGGCCCTTATTAGCCTTCAATCATAGATAAAGAAAATCAACGAACAGTTCCCTGATCCATCTCCTGAATTAATTCTTTGTTTAATTTTGTAATCATAAAACTTTCTAATAAGGAATACCGTTAATGGTGATCAACAATAAATTAGACTAGATACTAGAATCAACACAGTACTATAACCTGCTGATCAGTCAGGTATAGTATGGACCTATGCCCATTCGCATAGACCTGCATCATATCGAGGTACCCAGGCACATTGGCCTCAAAAAACAAAGGGTCTGGTCCATCCCTGGATTTTAGGGTCCAGTCCATACCTGGCCCTTATCGTAACCATCTAGTCCGTAGAGTTTTTGATGCTAAATCATTTTTTTAAAAAAACATCATGATTCAGGGTTCGCATATAACCCAAAAAAACAGGTATATTCTTAAGAGATCATAAATCATCGTAGAAGAACAAGAATAAGGGATACTAACATAATCAAGATTTATTGCAGCGAAATGTGAAACATATAACTATTCTGAAATTAGAATAGGGCAGAAATACTTGCCTCAATTGATCCGTTGTTTAACTTTCAATCACCATTCTATGTTCACCTCTATTCTGTATCCACTCGTCTCATTATCACATATAGCCAGGCTTTACTTTTACTATCACTGTTGTAACACCCCCAGATCCGGGGTCGGGGATCCGGGTCGTCACGAGTTCCATTTCCCTTAATAACACCCAATCTTAATAATTACTCAACTACTTTGTACTGTGACCCCACAATAAACACACACACCACACGTTATAGTCTCAGAGATGAACATCCAAAAATAACCACAAGTCATTTTATTCCACAATTATCTGCCAATACACCTTAAAAGGTTTTTCTGAATAAATTTACATTTCTTTGCCATTATTACAATTCATAAATATAAATAAATCTGGTCCATCAAAAGTTGAAAGCCTAGCCTATTGGTAGTTCCTACCTCAGCTACGGCGGCATCAATGCTTCTAGAAATCTGCGGAACGTCTCCTAATCGCTTGCGAATCGGGAGTTTGGTTCTGTTCATCTTTTCTATCTGTTGTTGTGTGATGAAAGAAGAAAGCAAGGGTGAGCAGCAAGCCCACCAAAATAATATGTATAATGATTAACAATATATGAGCCTACTCATAATACTCATGAAAGTCTTGGTCAAAAGAAATGAACCAAGTTTGATATCTTAATGCGATGAAGTCGCAAAATATTCAGTATATATACATATATACTTTTCAAAATATTGGAAGTCCTCTTCCATGCATAATATACACAAAGTCCCAGTGTATAACTGTATAAAAAAAATATCGTTGCAAGGTGATCTCATATATCTAACCTTGTCTCAACGTTTTTCTGAAAATCTTTGTCATTCATAAGACAATTATTTACTAGATATAAGTTTAAAAGATGAAGTTATAAGGTACTCCAATATACTTATATCTTTCCCAAATACTACTTGAACTACCCCTGTTCAAGTTATAATCAGTTTCAAAGGTTCATCACATAGATGAGACTACAAGACAAGATTTGAATAGATTCAATCTTTGAATATCATTATAAATAATGAAGTTACGAGATACTTCATTAAATCCCGATATATATATACACCTATATATATACATTTCATACACTCCTTGAAAACCTCTGTTATGAAAATTATAAACAGAGTTGCAATATCCAATGAATTTGGAAAGGAGAAAACCTTGGCATAAACCTGATATCTTGCTGATCAGGCAAAGATACCAAAGTAACCTTTTCTACTAGTAGATGGACGAATTCCCCACTGGTCATCACCCTGGCCGCATTAGGACCTATGCTGGACTGCCACTCAGCCACTTATGCATTTGATGGACTCCCACTGAGCCACTTACACTATCATGGACGCCCACTGAGCCCATGTTGCTTATGCCGACTCAATAGATGGACTTACTTCCCGAACGTTGGGTAAGTAATCAATGCATTTACCAAAACTGCAACCTTGTTGCGAATATAAAATACACCACAGAGCCGGATCCCTCAGGTTTTAAGCGAGTATTTAAATCCCCTTAAAAAGGAAGATCTTAAATATAAAAATGAGTTTTGGGATCCGCTCTAACTTTTAAAAATCATTTTGAAGACTCGAAAACACTTTATAGAGTGTTTGGAGTAAAGCTGATTTAATGAAGTAAATCAGTCCCCAGAATATTTAGAAAATGACTGAATATTATTATTTAAATAATATTCCCATAAAGAATAATCTTTATAAAAATAATTGAAGTAGAAGTATTAAAATTTATACTTGAAACGAGTATTAAATAACCAAAGATATACTTATATGAAAGTATTATCTTTATTTGAATAATCGAAAATAAGTTTGATTATTGACACCTTATTCTTTAATAAAATAAAGAATATACCTCAGCAAATAATCGGAGTCATAGATCCTCAAATGAATATTCAAATAATATTCATTAAATAATATAAACTGAGTCATAAGCCCTCAAATGAATATTCAAATAATATTCAGATAAATAAAAAAAAGGAGTCATAAGTCCTCGAATGAATATTCAAAATAATATTCATTAATAAAATAAAAGGAGTCATAAGTCCTCGAATGAATATTCAAAATAATATTCATTTAATATAAAGGAGTCATACGCCTTCGAATAATATTCGAAATAATATTCAATAATAAAATAAAGTTAAAGTAATCGAATAAACCTTATTCGATTAATAGTTTGGAAAACTATAACCATATATATATATATAATATATAAATATATATATATATATATCCATATCCATATATACAAAATCTACTCGGGATCCTCGACTCCCGGTTTTAGAAAATATTTTCACCTTTGGGTCCCTATACTAAGGGTATATGCAAGTTACCGCTATCCTCTAGCATAGGTATTATCAACTGAACCAACAGATATATATTTTAAGAATATGAAACAGGCATGCATATATACCATATCACATGCTACAATATATCGCAAGAATTTGCTAGATAACCAATATGCATTTATCGCAAGATCATGCATATACAAATGTATACATCACAACAACAGTATAACGGATAGAATACTTGCCTGAGCGACTTGGGGTGATAAAAGGCTCGGGACGAGTCTGGTAACCTATAAACAACAAGTAAGTTGGAATTAAACCAAAATCACTTGTAAATCTATACTTTAACTAACTTAGACTCTAACGCTTGTTTTGCGCTCACTGATTCGCTTAAGTCACTCGGGTACCCTCGGCTCCATCATTTTTAATAATTTAACCTTTATGAGTTTTAAAGCGATTCCTTCGCGAGTGTCTTACCAACTGCCTAACACACTTACCATAAATGTTTCATACATTAATTAACCCTTTTTGGTCTTTAACCTATGTTTCAAAGTAAGGCGAGGGGAAAAGTTTCGTTCGCGAAACGCCGTTACTTGAAACGGTCGTTTCTCCTAAACCGTGCATCAGAATCGAACGAACTACATATCAAAACGAAGCTCGTAACATGAGCTATCTAAACATGGCAGTGGTCATAATCTAGAAGGGGGTTCTCGGGTCCTAATGTTATGCACAAAAACAGTCTACAGAAAATCGGACGTTACGACGGCTATGTTTACGCGATTTCCCAAATTTTAAACCATTCAATACCAACCACAAATCAACCGCAAATCAATCATACAACCAATATCCCTCCAAACCACATCATAACAGGCCCAACAAATCCACATTAACCATTTATACTTATTCCTCACATGAACTAAAAGCTTTACTTAGGTTCTTTAACTAATTACCAAGATTTACAACTCCAACAATGCAACAAAACCAACTAATCTCTACAAACTCAACCAAACTTCAACCAATCAAGCATCATGCTTCACATATGCTATATCAAACACATTCAATCCTAATTACTCAAAACTAAAGCTAGGGTTTGAAGTTTATACCTTCCTTGGAGAGTGGAGAATCAAGAGAATGGCTTGGAATCACCTTTAAAGCCCTTATCCAAGCTTAATCTAAACAAAACTTCAAGAACACAAATTTTAGTTCTTGAAAACACTATTTACCATCTTCTTTCATGATTTATAGAAAAAGATTGGCTTGGAATTAGAAGCTTAAACTTATAGGAAGTATGTAACTATCCATGGGGAAGCTTAAATAATTACCTTGCTAAATAGTAAGTGGAGGAGCTTGGACTTTCATTTTCTAAGAAAACCACCCGAGAGCATGAAGAAGAAGAAGAGAGAATTTTGTGTTTTGGCTTGATTTGCTTTTGGTTGGTTGATTTTTGTTGTTTGTTTTAGTGAATTACCCAGTTGCCCTTGGTTTTGTGTGGTTAAAAAGTCACCACATCTCCTTCCTTTCTTGTCATGCCTATGTCACCTTGCACATGTCATAATGCTCCCACTTGTCCACACCTTGTGGTTTGATGATGTCACAGTCCCTGGCTTCTTGTACAAGCTTGTCTCTTGGTCACTTATTTGTTTTACGGTTCGCTTATCTTTCGTTCTCGTTTATCGTTTGAGGGATCATACCCGGGATCTTATTACTTAGGTTCCCTTAACCTTTCTCAATATATTGTATTCCTTCTATGATCCTCTCCTATAATCCTTTAATTTAAATCCTTTTTATCCTGTTACCTTATACTCAATTCTCTCCGTATCTCGTGGATTTCCGGGAAAAATCAAAGTGTTCGGAATTGGATTCTGACGATCTTTACATACACTTATATACCACATAGATTACACTTTCTAATTCTCGAGTCAATTTTCCACATTGTGGTTCTACCACCAAACTCTTCCTAGTTTGATAATCCTTCTCCTAAGCACTTGTTCCTTTTCACTCTATAACCCTTCCTGGTTGCTCCATATAGGTTACGTCGGGTTGCATATCTATGCGCTCATATGCCTCTATTTATCTGGCATCTGAATTACACTTCCTTAACATTGATACGTGAAACGCGTTATGACTCGCTACATGTTCTGGGTTAGGGCTAGCTCATATGCTAACTTCCCAAACGTCTTAATATATCCAAGGGTCCAACAAATTGTAGACTTAGCTTTCCTTTCTTTCCGAACCTCATCAATCCTTTCCAAGGGATACCTATAATATTACTAGGTCCCCTATTTCATACTCTTTATCCTTTCGTGTCAAATCAACATACTTATCATGTCCATCTTGGGCTACTACCAGCCGTCCTCTGATTAGATCTATCCTATCCTTGGTCCTTTGGACTACTGCGGGTCCGAGCATCTTGCGCTCTACAACTTCATCCTAACATAAGGGAGATCGACATTATCTTCCCTCAAGGATCTCATAAGGCGACATCTCGATAATGACATATGATCTATTGTCGTAAGATAACTCAATCCGAATTAAGTGATCATTCCAAATTCTTTCAAGTCTATTGCACAGACTCTCATTATAGCTTTTATCATTAGAACTTTTGCTTCTCAATACCCATTCTTTTCCAGTTCGTAATCGCTACTACCTTCCGTTCCTAATATTATACGGGTTATACTTTTGCTCGTTAGCGTTCTATAACCTTTTAATAACCACGTCAACCTTAGTATCACGAATGTGTTTCCATTCCGCATACTACCACCACTTTATTACTCCTTTTTCAGTTATTTCTATTTTCCAAAGTTTGATTAATCATATAGAAGTAAAGGAATTTGTTGAGAGATCACTATGATCATGAACACTTGTTATCTCGCATAGTTAGTACAGAAGATGGCCAGCCTTTAGTACTTGACAAGCAATTAAACAATAGTTGGTATCCTACTAGGCTTCTATCACACAGATAGACAGTCATTCGGCAGTACCTCCCCTTCTGGAAGGGTTGTTCTTCTCAAATTACATGAAATGAAAAGAAGAGAAAAGAACGAATTGAAGAGAATTGTATATTCATAAAAAAAAATTTTATTGCCATAAAATATCTGGCTTGGAATCTACCTCTGAACTATAGAGGTTTGTCATAGAAGAACAAAACATATATGTATTTATATCAACATCAAGTATTATAGCATCGCATTTCACGTGCCTAAATATTTTCGCTATCCCGTCCATCATTCTATGGACCCATGCTCTTCCTCGAGCTTATACACAATTACCTTTGAAACTCCCTCGACATCGAAAATCGAATCTGGGATCTCATTCTAGACATCATCGTTACTTGAATTCTATGCTTGCACCGCAACCTTCCTCGTATAATAATACGACTCCCTATTGATAAGAAAGAATAATAATTCACTAGGTAGACACTCTACTTAATTAGTCTATCAATGATAACTTATACACTACCACGACCCGATTAGTGGTACTCAATCTCAACACCCATTCCAATACAACTCTCACGGTTATAATCAGCTCATTACTCGCAGAATCATTGCTACCTTACTATGGTCCACCACTGACCTACTGTAGTCATTCAATTTCCATGAAGTCTTAATAGCTAACCATACGGAGTCCATACATCTCGTATCAAATCCTTCTAAGGAGGTAACATAATCACCATTCCTGATTCATGAAGAACACTCCTGATCCTGACATACATACATGACATGAAGCAGATAAAAGTGCAGAAGAGTTTCAATCAAAGCAACGATAGCAGGTTAATACCATTCTTAATCATACGCCCTAAATAGAGGACTTAAGTCAAAGGTTCGTCTAGTCCTTTTTGAAACATGGTCCTGGCTTATCTCAAGATAGTACCTTCTGAGATAGTTAGCCTGCTCATGGCGATTACACGAATTAAACCTTTACCAACTACTATTACGGTTGGGTATTGCACAGTCATCAGAAGGAATGTCAATCTTCCAAACCATAATACAACCTTCATAGCTTTAACCATCATCACTGTATTCCTTTGGCACAAGCGCCTATAATTATCCTCTTACCTTTAAAGTGTCGGCCACCTCTTTGGCCTTTCCTGATAGTAAAATTTCCTTACAGTCAATGTCATTTTAACCACCTCCAAATAAATTTTCTACCTTATTTCAATCACAGCTTATGTGAAAATACTTTCCTTAAAATCTGATGAGTAAAAAAAAATCACCATTTTTCCATAAGTTATTGCCTCAGTCTTTAGAGGTTAATCACTGTCATGACTGACTCTCAATTATACTTAGAGCATCTTCTACCTTAAGTCCTAATTGCCCTGAACAATTTCGACCATTACTGGTTCGATCCATACCTTCTCGTGGTTTAACACGTGCCTCACTTGGCATTAATATAATTACGTCATATTTCCTTTATCAACATTTCTATTCTTGAAAATTTTGAATATTACCTTTCTCCTTGTAAAACCTCTAGGGTTATTCTTCAATCGTTCCTCCTGTATTCCCTAGATACATGGCATATCACAATACCATTTACTAATACTAGAACCATTGTTTATATACTTCTGAAAAATTTCTCCACTGATCCTTAAAGGTTGTTATTACCTTAATCATTTCCGATTCATCCTGTCAAAACTCATACTGTCCCTATTAAGGGTGAAATGCCAACCTTTATGCATTCCCCTAGGATTCATTTTAAGTTACCGATGTTCTATTCTTAATTCCACCTTTAAAAAGGTACTTGCATCCTTCCATGGATAAATCAAGTCATATATCCTTGATAGATTATCTTATTCATCATTCCCACCTCGATAGTCTATACCTAACTTCATAATAGCATCCTTATTCAAATTGAGGTCAATCCATATGGCCTCCAAAAGATAACAACGGTTATCCGCTTGTCTTGCCTAATTTGGTTACGATAACAAGGATGTTCTGGAAGATATTGGTCGTGTTCAACGTGAACTTCTTCTTAATAATTCCTTATTTACTTCTGTTGTTTATCTCAACAGTCACATCAATGTTGGGATATCTTTCATACCTGGCGTCTCCCTTCCTGGGTATCAAGCCACCGGTCTTACACTTCACCTTCTTGAAGGTCACTTCCTTCATCCAATTTTCTTAATTTCTTACTTCCTTGTCTCCTCAGTCTATTCGCGTCTCATTATTTATCCTTCGAATTATCTCAAGGTTTCCCTCAAATCCTCCCAACTTACAGGGGATAAAATGTACATAACTCGTATGCCTTCAACCATCAACTTTAACTCATGGTGGATCATCATCATCTTGACGATTACATACTTTTCTACTTCTATTGCTATGAGTCTTTAGGGTTTCCTCATACCCAACTCCCTTATCATTCCTCAAACTCTATTGCCTTTATATTCCTTTCCACTTCAGTTTCTTTTTTTTCCTTTCTCTTATCATTATTTCACAAACCAATCACAATATAAGCATTGATTTCAAACATCCCGTCATTCTGGATTCGTGTCCTCAGAACGAATCTTGACAACTTTTACAACTTAGATTCATAATTCATCATACTCGTCTGCCTTTGTTCTGGCTCTAAAGCTTTTACTCTATCTCTATAACCTTGGGAAGTACTTTCCTGAAAACAATTGACTGAACTTAAATCAGTTTATTCTAACCTCTGGCTCCGTGCCTTTCTTGGTCTTTCACCAGCAGGTGGTCTCTCTCTTAGGAGGGTAAGTGACTAAAACAGTCATTTGTGATTCGTCAATCATTCAGAATCTCAAATGATTCCTCTATTTCCTTTAGCCAGGCTCTTGCCTCAACTAGGTCAACCTGTTCCTTGGAACTCTGAGAGCTGAGAGACTTACAGGTCCTGAAAGAATTTCCTACCGCATTGTTTCCTCAAGGTGGTGGTTGGGGATAATAGTCTAAGTTCTTTTTAGACAGGTCCATGAATTGCCGTATAGGAGTACCGTCTCGGGTCTCCTTTCCTTACTCGACTTTCTGTTTCCTTAGTATGAAATGTTTCATCCTACTCCCCATAATTGGGGTCATCTTTTAAATTTAAAATCCTCATTTTCCACTCCATTATGTCATGGGTTCCTTCTATCTTGATGGCGACCTCCTGGACTATCACGTTCAGGGTTTGCTCTAAATCTTATTCCTCAAACTATGGCTCTCATCTAAGTTCTCATCCTTACGCTCTTGAACTTTCGGAACCCAAATTCTATAGGAATACCTCATTATTCCCTTATCATCTTTCTCGATATTAATCTTTTATCTAATTGTTGGCTCTCTGCCTTCATTCATAACTTTTTCTGGCACAATATGATCTTTTCCAATAATTCGGGCTGTATTGCAATCTCAAACAGCTTTTCGGTACCGGCTCCGGTTACCTTCACTTCTATTTCCATTTTCTCAAAATCTCTTATAAACTCTCCAAAAGACATTATCATCTTGAGTCTCTCCTTTTTACTAAGGGCATCAACCACCATATTGGCTTTCCCCGAATGATAAAGAATCTCCCAATCATTATTCTTGATTAGCTCTAACTGCCTCCTCTGGCATATGTTGAGCTCTTTCTACGTGAAAATGTACTAGAGCACTTATGGCTTAGGTAATTCTCGCACTTCTCTCCATACAAGTAGTGCCTTCAATCTTTAGGGTAAACTATTGCCACGAGCCTAAGCTCATGAGCGGGGATATCGAATTTCATACTACCTTAATTGTCTTGACATGTACGCGATTACCTTACCGTGCTGCATAAGCACGCACCCTAAGCCCTTGTGCGAAGCGTCACTACACTTCACAAAATCTCCTTTTCCATCCGGCAACGCCAGCATAGGGGCCATCACCAACCTCTGCTTCAGTTTTTGAAAGCTGTTCTCGCATTTCTCTGTCCATTCGAACTTCTCAGTCTTACGAGTAAGCCGCGTTAAAGGGGCTACTATCTTTACAACTTGAACGAACCTCCGGTAGTGACCGGCCAATCCTACCTCTGGTAGTCGACCAAACCATGGTCATCAATTCATCAGTGGTCCTTTATCCAATTCTGTCAGGATCCTCCATGGGATCCTCCTCAACAACTATCCCTTCTAGGACAACATCCTCAACCGCTAAATCCTCAATATCAACATCATCCGGTCCTGCATTAGGACACTCTATTGGATCCACAATCCGATCTCCAATTAGTAATAAAATATCATCGCGATGTTGCTCCTCAACCTCAGGGTTCGGAGTCCCGCTACCATATACGATAACGAACTACGCTCCTATCACGATATTTATAAGGGTTCCCATAAGGGTTTTAACTGTCAGTGCTACGTTAGGTAGCCCGACTATGAACTTGGCAAGAGTTCTTATTATCTTAGTTAACTTATTATCTTAACGTCCCATCATCTCTGAGGTTTATAACGCTTAGCTCTGATACCATTTCTGTAACACCCCCAGATCCGGGGTCGGGGATCCGGGTCGTCACGAGTTCCATTTCCCTTAATAACACCCAATCTTAATAATTACTCAACTACTTTGTACTGTGACCCCACAATAAACACACACACCACACGTTATAGTCTCAGAGATGAACATCCAAAAATAACCACAAGTCATTTTATTCCACAATTATCTGCCAATACACCTTAAAAAGTTTTTCTGAATAAATTTACATTTCTTTGCCATTATTACAATTCATAAATATAAATAAATCTGGTCCATCAAAAGTTGAAAGCCTAGCCTATTGGTAGTTCCTACCTCAGCTACGGCGGCATCAATGCTTCTAGAAATCTGCGGAACGTCTCCTAATCGCTTGCGAATCGGGAGTTTGGTTCTGTTCATCTTTTCTATCTGTTGTTGTGTGATGAAAGAAGAAAGCAAGGGTGAGCAGCAAGCCCACCAAAATAATATGTATAATGATTAACAATATATGAGCCTACTCATAATACTCATGAAAGTCTTGGTCAAAAGAAATGAACCAAGTTTGATATCTTAATGCGATGAAGTCGCAAAATATTCAGTATATATACATATATACTTTTCAAAATATTGGAAGTCCTCTTCCATGCATAATATACACAAAGTCCCAGTGTATAACTGTAGAAAAAAAAATATCGTTGCAAGGTGATCTCATATATCTAACCTTGTCTCAACGTTTTTCTGAAAATCTTTGTCATTCATAAGACAATTATTTACTAGATATAAGTTTAAAAGATGAAGTTATAAGGTACTCCAATATACTTATATCTTTCCCAAATACTACTTGAACTACCCCTGTTCAAGTTATAATCAGTTTCAAAGGTTCATCACATAGATGAGACTACAAGACAAGATTTGAATAGATTCAATCTTTGAATATCATTATAAATAATGAAGTTACGAGATACTTCATTAAATCCCGATATATATATACACCTATATATATATACATTTCATACACTCCTTGAAAACCTCTGTTATGAAAATTATAAACAGAGTTGCAATATCCAATGAATTTGGAAAGGAGAAAACCTTGGCATAAACCTGATATCTTGCTGATCAGGCAAAGATACCAAAGTAACCTTTTCTACTAGTAGATGGACGAATTCCCCACTGGTCATCACCCTGGCCGCATTAGGACCTATGCTGGACTGCCACTCAGCCACTTATGCATTTGATGGACTCCCACTGAGCCACTTACACTATCATGGACGCCCACTGAGCCCATGTTGCTTATGCCGACTCAATAGATGGACTTACTTCCCGAACGTTGGGTAAGTAATCAATGCATTTACCAAAACTGCAACCTTGTTGCGAATATAAAATACACCACAGAGCCGGATCCCTCAGGTTTTAAGCGAGTATTTAAATCCCCTTAAAAAGGAAGATCTTAAATATAAAAATGAGTTTTGGGATCCGCTCTAACTTTTAAAAATCATTTTGAAGACTCGAAAACACTTTATAGAGTGTTTGGAGTAAAGCTGATTTAATGAAGTAAATCAGTCCCCAGAATATTTAGAAAATGACTGAATATTATTATTTAAATAATATTCCCATAAAGAATAATCTTTATAAAAATAATTGAAGTAGAAGTATTAAAATTTATACTTGAAACGAGTATTAAATAACCAAAGATATACTTATATGAAAGTATTATCTTTATTTGAATAATCGAAAATAAGTTTGATTATTGACACCTTATTCTTTAATAAAATAAAGAATATACCTCAGCAAATAATCGGAGTCATATATCCTCAAATGAATATTCAAATAATATTCATTAAATAATATAAACTGAGTCATAAGCCCTCAAATGAATATTCAAATAATATTCAGATAAATAAAAAAAAGGAGTCATAAGTCCTCGAATGAATATTCAAAATAATATTCATTAATAAAATAAAAGGAGTCATAAGTCCTCGAATGAATATTCAAAATAATATTCATTTAATATAAAGGAGTCATACGCCTTCGAATAATATTCGAAATAATATTCAATAATAAAATAAAGTTAAAGTAATCGAATAAACCTTATTCGATTAATAGTTTGGAAAACTATAACCATATATATATATATAATATATATATATATATCCATATCCATATATACAAAATCTACTCGGGATCCTCGACTCCCGGTTTTAGAAAATATTTTCACCTTTGGGTCCCTATACTAAGGGTATATGCAAGTTACCGCTATCCTCTAGCATAGGTATTATCAACTGAACCAACAGATATATATTTCAAGAATATGAAACAGGCATGCATATATACCATATCACATGCTACAATATATCGCAAGATTTTGCTAGATAACCAATATGCATTTATCGCAAGATCATGCATATACAAATGTATACATCACAACAACAGTATAACGGATAGAATACTTGCCTGAGCGACTTGGGGTGATAAAAGGCTCGGGACGAGTCTGGTAACCTATAAACAACAAGTAAGTTGGAATTAAACCAAAATCACTTGTAAATCTATACTTTAACTAACTTAGACTCTAACGCTTGTTTTGCGCTCACTGATTCGCTTAAGTCACTCGGGTACCCTCGGCTCCATCATTTTTAATAATTTAACCTTTACGAGTTTTAAAGCGATTCCTTCGCGAGTGTCTTACCAACTGCCTAACACACTTACCATAAATGTTTCATACATTAATTAACCCTTTTTGGTCTTTAACCTATGTTTCAAAGTAAGGTGAGGGGAAAAGTTTCGTTCGCGAAATGCCGTTACTTGAAACGGTCGTTTCTCCTAAACCGTGCATCGGAATCGAACGAAATACATATCAAAACGAAGCTCGTAACATGAGCTATCTAAACATGGCAGTGGTCATAATCTAGCAGGGGGTTCTCGGGTCCTAATGTTATGCACAAAAACAGTCTACAGAAAATCGGACGTTACGACGGCTATGTTTACGCGATTTCCCAAATTTTAAACCATTCAATACCAACCACAAATCAACCCCAAATCAATCATACAACCAATATCCCTCCAAACCACATCATAACAGCCCCAACAAATCCACATTAACCATTTATACTTATTCCTCACATGAACTAAAAGCTTTACTTAGGTTCTTTAACTAATTACCAAGATTTACAACTCCAACAATGCAACAAAACCAACTAATCTCTACAAACTCAACCAAACTTCAACCAATCAAGCATCATGCTTCACATATGCTATATCAAACACATTCAATCCTAATTACTCAAAACTAAAGCTAGGGTTTGAAGTTTATACCTTCCTTGGAGAGTGGAGAATCAAGAGAATGGCTTGGAATCACCTTTAAAGCCCTTATCCAAGCTTAATCTAAACAAAACTTCAAGAACACAAATTTTAGTTCTTGAAAACACTATTCACCATCTTCTTTCATGATTTATAGAAAAAGATTGGCTTGGAATTAGAAGCTTAAACTTATAGGAAGTATGTAACTATCCATGGGGAAGCTTAGATAATTACCTTGCTAAATAGTAAGTGGAGGAGCTTGGACTTTCATTTTCTAAGAAAACCACCCGAGAGCATGAAGAAGAAGAAGAGAGAATTTTGTGTTTTGGCTTAATTTGCTTTTGGTTGGTTGATTTTTGTTGTTTGTTTTAGTGAATTACCCAGTTGCCCTTGGTTTTGTGTGGTTAAAAAGTCACCACATCTCCTTCCTTTCTTGTCATGCCTATGTCACCTTGCACATGTCATAATGCTCCCACTTGTCCACACCTTGTGGTTTGATGATGTCACAGTCCCTGGCTTCTTGTACAAGCTTGTCTCTTGGTCACTTATTTGTTTTACGGTTCGCTTATCTTTCGTTCTCGTTTATCGTTTGAGGGATCATACCCGGGATCTTATTACTTAGGTTCCCTTAACCTTTCTCAATATATTGTATTCCTTCTATGATCCTCTCCTATAATCCTTTAATTTAAATCCTTTTTATCCTGTTACCTTATACTCAATTCTCTCCGTATCTCGTGGATTTCCGGGAAAAATCAAAGTGTTCGGAATTGGATTCTGACGATCTTTACATACACTTATATACCACATAGAGTACTAATAATATCTCATAAGATCAATAACAGAACCCCTACATAGCGTGGCATGAAAAGTTTTCTCGTTCAGCAAAAACACTATTCATAAGGGTTTCAAAATTTCTCAAAAATTGGGGTTATTACAACTGTCTGGCTTTGAATGCCTTGAACTATGTGTACCTATCATAAAAGATATTGTTTCAATTAACCGACAATATACAATTGTCTATTCTACGTTTATCCTTATTGTCTACCCACCCAATAATAAAAGATAAGAATCATCTTTAATCATATATGTTTAATAGACACGTGGACTCATAATTTTATATAACACGTAAACATATAAGGCACGTATCACATTATTCATGTAACATTATGATTTTGTTCGTCAAACATTCGATTCGATGTGTTAGATATAATAGATGATATCAGCAGAAACTATCATAAGTTCATAGCAGGACTTATATAAGCATTTACTAAAGAGTGACGTCATCAGTACTTATATTAGTACTTGATGATCAGCATATGATGTCATCAGAACTTGTCACTTCAGTAGATATTCAAGGAGAAGAAGGAAAGCAGGAATTCAAGGCGGTGAAAGACTTTATCTCAGAAGCATTATATTAGGTTTCCTTGTTGTTAATAGAATATGATTCCATATACATTGTGTAGTTGTTCTCTATATAAAGCATAAATTAGGAGCTATATGCATTGTGAACATTGTTATATCTTTCACATAACCTAGCAACTCTCAAGGATATTTGTTCATCCTTTCGAGATAGTACGTTTGTAATCAGTTTTTATCTACAATTCTAAAGAAAAAAAACACAGAATCCAAAATCTCCACCCCAGCCACATCATAGATTAGTAGTAACATGAGTAGGTACGAAGCAATCAAGGTTCCAATCCTGAAGATACATGAATATCCAATCTGGAGAGTCATGATGGCCATGTGTTTGGAAGCCACATGTCCTGAATATTTAAACAGGATTTATGATGGTCCTCATAAACCAATGAAGGTAGTTGTTTCTGTTGCAAGAGAACCAGAGAAGATGATAGACAAAGACATGAAGGACTATACTCATGAAGATCTCTCATCTATTATGAAGGATGCTAAAGTCAGACACATCTTGCACATCAGTTTTGATAGTGTTATGTCCAATAGAGTTATTGGATGTTAGGGGTCATTTGATAAATCTGAACCAAAGTTTCTGGACGGTTAAAATTTTTGGATGATATGAATTCTAAACTATTAAGAATTGTTGAAAAAAGATCATTTGTTAAATCTAAATTATATATTTTGAATAAATAAAATATTAAAGAGCTAATACTTGTTACAATGGTTTCTAAAATTATTATTACATTATCATTTTTGAAGTGTTAGACGTTAACGGATTTAAATTTCGGTAATAATTGCAGTAAAAATTTGGAGATTTTATTATCATATAAATTTAAAATAACATGTAATTGAAAGAAATATTGTTTAATTAATATTAGTAAAATTAATTAGCCACACAGTAAAATCCATGACCATAATTATTTTTGTATAAATTAAAGAATGTAAACTTAATAACAACAATATTTTTTAACTATTGAAGTTATGATGAACTAATTTTAAATATACTTCTATACAAATAAAATTAACTGGAGAAGGGTTATGATCATAGTTACCAACCATTCAGCGTGATTTTTTTGCTCGATTCGTCCAGAAGTTATGATCATAGTTACCAACCATTCAGTGTGAAACAAACACCCTGGATGACTCATTTCATGTCATTCCGTTCAACACAGTTCCGTTCACTTGTAATCAAATGATCCCTAAGACAACAAAAGATATATGAGATGCTTTATAGGTAAAGTGTTAATGCACAACTGCTATCAAGAAGAACAGGAGGACAATACTTCCTCAAGAATATGAACACTTTGACACAAGAGATAATGAGTCCTTAACTGAGATCTATGACAAATTTCAGAAGCTGTTGAATGACTTATCCCTTGTCAATAAAGAATATGATTTGGAGGACTCAAACTTGAAGTTCATAATTGCTCTCCCTGAAAAGTGGGACATTAAAGTCACATCAATAAGGGATAACTATCAACTTGATAACACATCTATGTTATGACCGGTATTTCTAAAACTTATCTATATATAATTGTGTATATAATTGAGATTTAAATTGTGTTGAATTATAAATATGGGTGATCTATATGTTGAGTGCCTATAAATTAAGTGTGTAATGTATTAGTTTATACAAAATTTTTGAAAGGGAAATCATATTATTTAGTATTTTTAAATGAAAATCAAAAGAATTTCATTCTATATGAAAAATGATTTTTAAAAAAATATTTTAACAAAAAATTTCAAATCTTATATCATTAAATTTCTAAAATCATAAGCTATTTTATAATATATATTTTGTGATTTATGGAAGTGTATTTATATTTATAGAAATTGTTTTATATATATTAGTCAATTTTTAATTTGCAATTTACTCAGTTGCCCATGCATGCATTTTACACCCAATAAAAGATAAGGGCAAACTTGGAAATTCCAACCCCACTAACTACTACTTCACTAGCCAAAGTTACTTCTTTATCCTTGCATGCAAATTTGACACAAGCTTGCTAGAGGGTTACTTTTGTCAATTCTCAATTCCACTCAAATTTTAGTCAAATCAAAACCAAAAACCAAAGACAAGTTGTCATAATTCTCACCACCACATCACACTCACTCTCCCTCCTCTCCTCCCTTCTGCCTCTCTCGGCCCTCTATTGGCCGAAGCCACCACCCCCATTCTCCTTCATTTTTCATTCAAACATCCACTCTCCATTAAGTAATCTCACTTCCCATATATTGTTCATTTATAATCCAAAGAGTTTATGATGAAAAATCTATGTTTTAATCTGGCATGGTAGTGTTTTGTTAAACTCAAAATGAACACCCTTGATTCTTGTGAATCTAAGGCTTTCACCATGAGATATATTATCATGGGGTTGAGAATGGCTATACATGAGTGTGTCACACTTGTGCAAATGTTGTTTTCACCCTAATCCATTTGGCCATAACTTGTTAGGAGCCGAATGGATGGTGTTCTTGTTGCTTTGTTTGATTTTTGTATGTTTATGTGATAATATCATGGATTTGGAAATAAAAACTTGATAAAACTCTTTGCATGCTAAGTGATCATATTATTTATGGTTATGCTAGGCTTGCATGTTGATTCTATGATGAAATTTATATTGAACCCATATTGTTTTTGGCTTGTAAGTTCGAAAGCATGCATGTATAGGTGCAACTCATGATTTTCGAAAGTTCTTGATCATTTGGATTGGTTTTTGTTAATAAATTCTAATTTCAGTTGATTTAAGATATTAATTACGATTTGTGCCCCTTGTTATGATTCGTATATATATGGAGGATTTGAGTTATTTTCAAAATTGTGATGACTTGTAATTAGTGTATTATTTTGACTCTTGTTTTGCTATATTGCACTTTAGGTAAGGATGATCTCCACTAAGCCAATATTGTGTGTGGGTTATTTCAGTAGGTTTCCTTGGCTGAGGTTTAGTTTGGGTTTTGGTTGATGTTTGGTTTTGTTTGTCGAGTGGGAAACATGGTAGAAAGGGGTACATTAGATTCTGCAGATTTTCAGTTTGGTATCATGAGGTTTAGGGTGAGATATGACCTTGTCATTGTAATGCACTTTGAGGCCCAAGTCACCAGAAGCTAGTACTAGGGGTATACTTCAGATTTTATATGTTTGTTAGAGGTTTGTAGGTTGTTTGGTTAGGTGCACGAGTGAAAACACTAAATATGTCCAGCAGGGGACAGTTTTACTGCAACCTAGAAATGAGGAGTTTTGACCATGTCATGGGTATTCCCTCACTAGGCCTTTGTTGGCCCTAGTTAGAGGGAGTGTCAGAGGTGTTATTCCAGCCATAGTTTATAGGAGTTGAGTTAGAATCATGTGTCACAAGTTAGTGCAAAATAGGACACTTTTATGTCTAGAAAACAGGGGAACCATGGACTTTAAGCTTAGGCCTAGGGAGGCCCAAGCTAGGCCTTTGAGTCACACCAAGTTTGGGAGTTACCCTATGATCAGAAGAGTCTAGTGTAGAAGTTTGGGAGGTAAACTTGAGGTGTAAGGGTGTCAAATGTACTCAAGAGTGAGGTCTAGGTTGACCATCATATTTGTAATGAGCACATTCACTTAACATGTAGTTTTAGAGCACTTATGAGTGAGGTCTAGGTTGACCATCATATTTGTAAGATAGTATAAGGTCAGTAGAGTGTAGGGCCTAGGTCAGGGTCAATGGGACCTTGATGGTTTAGAAAAGGCACTTCGAGTTATGAGGTCAATATTAGGAGTTTTGACTAGTTTAGCATAACTAAGTGACTTAAGTAAGTGGAGTGAGATCATCCAAGCTTAGTGATGCAATATAGTGTGTTGATATATTATTATGTACTTAAATATATTATATGAGCATATGTGGTTGTATGAACTATTATCTTTATAAGGTAATTGTAAGCATGTATGTGTATATAGGCCTAAGTGCCAATGTGCTCAATTTCAGTTTATAATTAGGTTGAGTTGGTGAGAATATATTATAATGAGGTTATTATTATTTTGTGTAGGCTCACGAGACGAGGGTAATCTTGCCATTAAAGTCGAGTAAAGCTCCCAGTTGCTCCTACCTGCCAGTCAACTCAAGCCTTTCTCAAGGTAATATTTTAACCTACCTTTTTTTTACACTACAAGTGTGTGTTAACCCAGCTTTTATATATGATGTGAGTATTCTAATTCACCTTGATATACATGTATACATGATCCAAGTGGTTTCAAATCTATCTCTCATATTATATGCAAGTACCATGAACCCTCAAGTATCTATTGCAAGTTGTTTAACTTTGCTTGAAGATTGCTATGCAAGTAATTCAAAAGTCATACCATGCTAGTATACCAAAGTAATTGTGATGCTGAACCCTATATAAGTTATACTCAATAACCTTATCTTGATACCTAAAAGTCAGTTATTCCTTAAAGTTGTTCATGATTGCTTGATAACTCTATTATTACCCCTAAACCATGATTCCAAGTTATACTTTGAACTGATGCTTACCTTCTTTATATTTTAATACCTATGTCTTATCTTGAACCACTACATTGAACCTAGTTTAACTTAGTTCCTTTATACTGTTCAATAACCCTGTTAAACCTCATTACCAAATCCCTTGTGAATAAAAACTTTGCAATTCCATTTGATAAGGTATTAGTCTAGTTGATCATGGCCTTAAAGTTGATTGAACCTATCCCATGTGCTTCGAAGTTGATCTAGAACACTTGATAAAAATGTTCACTATTTAAGAATTTAACCGTCGCTTGGCATCAGTTTTTAAAATTAAAAGTTAAAAGTGAATTTTCAGTCCCAAAGAGGGACGGATGTTTTCTTTAAATAGTGGACCTGGACTGAGACGCAAGTCCTTTCCGCTCTTAAATTATAGGCTTAAAGGTTGCCTAGGGATCCCATTAATGTTCTCGAACCCAGCAAGGTTCGAGATTACTTCGCGGCTGATCACCGACTGTAATTCGTAGTGTCATAAAATGGTTTTTGATAAATAAATGGTTTTTAATTATTTGTTACAAATAAATGATGCCATCACCTCGAAAGTTTATCTCTTGTTACTATATTATTGGATCTTTCATTTCCATGGTTATTCTTTCATTCTTGTTTATATATTATATAGCACTTGTTGAGCATTTGGCTCACTACTTACTTTCACCCTGATATTTCAACTAGCAGATATGGTTAGATTCAAGCAGACCGCCCGTAAGACTTGTGATGCCGATTCGTATGTTCGAGCTCAGGTAGTATAGTGATCGTATTGTGTGAGGACTCGATATTGAAATCAGGTTGTAATAGTTAATAGTGTTGGGCTGTTCCAAACCTTAAACTGTAAGATCTTGGATTCAGATGTATTTATTTTATTTTGATAACTATTGTTATTATTCGTATAGTTTCTTTTGTTAAAAATGGGCTGTGACAGGTTTCGGTATCAGAGCTACGGTTTAGAGTCCCTGGACAACCCAAATAGGTTATAGGATATATACATAGGTTATAGAATATTATGTGAGAGTGTGAGTATAGGTTAAGTGAATCCATCGTTAATAATTCTTTTATATATATATATATCTATGCATTATTTGGCAGCAAAGGGCGCATTCCTTATTATTCTCTGAACCTTCTGACACAATTGCTTTCTCCGTGTATGCTGAGTTGTGGCGTGAGTTCGACAGGCTTCAAGGCAAGTACGATCGACTGTTAGAGCGATTGAAGAACGTGTATCCGGACAACCAAAATTATGGAGGAAAGCCTAAGGAGCAGATGACTGCGAGACTTGAGACTTTTGTTTAGTACGTTAACACTAAGCTTGATGAGATGCCACCGCACCGAGATCGTACCAGCCAGTATACTATCCAAATGATTGTGGACGAGCTCTAGTGTATTGTGAAGATGCTTCGTGAGGAGAAGACTACCGAACCCCGTTCTGATGGAGTGGAGCCTTAGTTCTTTCCATTATCTACTTTTCATGTTGTTGTGTTGTTGGACTTTGTAGAATTCCCTATTGGTTTCCTTTAATTAAGCATGTTATCCCTAGATTCAGACTCTACTCTGATCTTTATGTCCTTGACCTTAATTTCGATAATTATGCACTATCGTTCTATTTGCTTTCAATTTTTTTACGCCTTTATATGCATCACCCTTATTGTTTAATTTGAAACCCGATCGTATATGTGAATATAATGACTTGTGACACCCTAACCTTGAGTTATCTGTATTGTTCATACCTGTTTTGATATAACCTTTATTTCAGGATCATGCCACCTAAAAAGAATAACCCGGCAACAACTTCTACCACAGATCCTAATATTCTTCGATTGCTAGAAACCTTACAACAGCAAACAAATACTATAGCTCAACAACAAAGAACTCTTCAACAACAATTTAAAAACCAAGATAACCATGAACCACACCAACCACCTGATCCACCAGTACCACGTCGACAAGTTGTCACTTTCAAAGCTTTTCAAAATGTGAATCCACCTACATTTCATGATACCACTGATCTAGTAATAGAGAAAACCTGGATTAAGTAAATGGAAAGAGCTTTTGAATTGGTTCAGGTAGGAGAAGATAAGAAGACGCCATATGCTACTTACTTTCTGATAGGTGAAGTCATCTATTGGTGGGATTCAGTGAAACCTATGGAGGAAAATTAGTCGGTTTCTTGGGAAAGGTTTAAAAAGTTATTTCTGGAAAAGTATTACCCTAAGTACATGCAGCATCTGATGGAGCTTAAATTTCTTGAATTGAAGCAAGGAAGTATGTTTATATTAGAGTACGAGAAGAAGTTTACGGAGCTGTCAAGGTTTGTGATGAAGTATGTGAACAGTGAGGAGGAAAAAGCAAAGAGATTCCAACAAGGATTAGAGCCTTGGATCAGAGATAGAGTGGCTATGTTTGAGCTTGATACTTATGCTGGAGTAGTACAGAAAGCTGCTCTGATTGAGAGTAATGGGATGCAGTCAAGAAAAGAAAAGGATAACAAGAAGAAAAAGGTTCCATTTTATGGAGAGAAGTCTGAAGTTGGAAGCTCACAAGAAAGGAGTGTGAAAAGGATTGGATTCCACAAAGGTAGAAATTTTCAGAAAAAGGTAAATTTGAATAAGAGACAAGATCCTAAGGGAAACAACCAGGAAAGCCAAGGACAAGTTGGAGAAAATAGATTTCAGAGATCAGAGTGCAAGCATTGTGGAAAACACCCAGGAGTGTGTAATAAGCTGAACATGACATGCTATAGATGCAACCAGAAGGGACACTTGGCTAATGAGTGTAAGGTACCGAAGCCGGGAGTTACATGCTATAGGTGTGGAAAGACTGGACATATAGTTAGGGAATGCAAGTCAACTGGACCAGTCAAGACTTTGATGAATGTGCCAAGTACTAGTGCAAACATGCCAGCTGAGGTATTGGCACTACCTCCACCATCTACAACAACTCCACAAGCAACAGCAATGATATTTGATTGAAAGATGAAGGATGCTGTTCAGAATTCTGAGGTGATAGCAAGTAAACTTTTAATGAATAATGTTGAAGCTAAGGTAATTATTGATTCTGGAGCTACGAGATCTTTTATATCAGAAACTTTTGTTGATAAACTTCAATGTGATAAAATGGCTATGAACGAGGTAATAGATGTGGTAATTGTGAATCAAGAGAAGATTCATGTGAGTCAATTATGTCCTAAGTGTGAGATTGATATCTCGGGACATAAATTTTCAGCAGACTTGATACTTTTCAAATTAGGGGAGTTTGATATAATCTTAGGCATGGATTGGTTAGGAGAGAATAACGCTCAGATAAATTATAAATCTAAGAAAGTGTATTTAAAGATGGAGAGTGGAGAGAAAGTGGTATTTAACGGTTAGAGGCAAGAGCGACTATTTCTTACAATCGTCCAGGCTAAGAAATTGCTTACGAAATGTTACGAATCATTCCTAGCCTATGTAGTAGATTCAGAAAGAGAGAGCCCCAACATAGAAGATATTCCTATAGTCAACAAATTTCCAGATGTGTTTCCAGATGAACTACCAGGTTTACCGCTAGATCGACAAATTGAGTTTGAGATCAACCTTGCTCCAGGCATGGATCCAGTTTCGAAGACACCTTATAGGATGGCACCAGCAGAAATGAAAGAGTTGGCGAGCCAACTACAAGAATTGTTGGACAAAGGAGTGATACGGCCAAGTACGTCGCCATGGGGAGCACCTGTTCTGTTTGTAAAGAAGAAAGATGGAAGCATGAGGTTATGTATAGACTATCGGGAGTTGAATAAGATGACGATTAAGAACCGTTACCCGCTACCAAGGATAGATGATTTATTTGATCAGCTGAAATGAGCTAAGTGCTTTTCCAAGATTGATTTAAGATCAGGATACCATCAATTGAAGATCTAAGAAGACGACATCCCGAAGAGAGCATTCAGGACAAGATACGGACATTATAAATTCTTAGTGATGCCTTTTGTGTTGACTATGCCCCTACAACATTTATGGATCTGATGAACTGGGTATTTAAAAAGTATTTGCACAAGTTTGTAGTGGTATTCATTGACGATATTCATATATATTCAAAGTCAGAAGAAGAACATATGCAACATCTATGGATATCATTGGAGATACTTCGACAAGAGAAGTTGTATGCCAAGTTTTCTAAATGTGAGTTCTGGTTAAAGGAGGTTCAATTTTTGGGACATGTTATTGGAAATGAAGGAGTTAATGTGGATCCGGAAAAGATTGAGGCAATTATGAGTTGGGAGAGACCAAAGACACCTACGGAAGTGCGAAGTTTTCTAGGATTAGCGGGATATTATAGAAGATTTGTTAAAGATTTCTCGAAAATCACCACGCCATTGACTAAGTTGACTATGAAGAATAAAAAATTTGAATGGAATGCAGAATGTGAAGATAGTTTTCAAGAATTGAAACAGAGGTTGGTTGCAGCTCCGGTGTTAGTATTACCAGACAATCAAGGAGACTTTACGATTTTCAGTGATGCTTCATTTAAAGGTCTGGGTTGTGCGCTAATGCAACAAAATAAGGTGATTGCATATGCATCAAGATAGCTAAAACCACGTGAATTGAAGTATCCTACACATGACTTGGAATTAGCAGCTATAGTATTTGCACTTAAGATTTGGAGACATTACCTCTACGGAGAAAGGTGTGAGATCTACACGGATCAGAATAGTTTAAAGTATATTTTCACTCAGAAGGAGCTCGACATGAGGCAAAGGAGATGGTTGGAATTGATTAAGGACAATGTTTGCTTGATAAATTATCATCCGGGAAAGGCGAACGTGGTAGCTGATGCTTTGAGTAGGAAGGAGAGGTTGAATATGGTAGCAATACCAAAGAAATTATCAGAAGATATTAAGAGATTCGAATTAGAACTTTGTGGTTACGCAAAAGTTGAAGAGATTTGTCATACTATGACTTTTCAGCCAACATTGTTGGAAAAGATAAAGAAATGCCAGGAAGAAGTGATGAAACAGGAGAATAATCAACTAACCGGGGAAGAGATTTGTACTCAAAGGGATGAGCAAGGTATACTAAGGTTTTCCTCAAGAATTTAGATTCCTCATGTAACTGAATTGAAGAATGATATATTGCAAGAAGCTCACAATTCAAGATTTTCAATCCATCCGGGAAGCACCAAGATGTACCAGGACTTGAAGCAGAACTTTTGGTGGCCGAATATAAAGCAAGAAGTAGCAGAATGGGTTAAGAAGTGCTATACTTTCCAGAAAGTGAAGGCAGAACATCAAAGACCAAGCGGATTAATTCAGTACTTAAAGATTCCAGAATGGAAGTGGGAAAATATTTCCATGGACTTTATAGTAGGATTACCATGAATGAAATTCGGACATTACCCTATATGGGTTATAGTTGATCGCCTTACGAAGTCGGCATATTTTCTTCCAATTAATGAGAAGTCTTAATTGGACAGATTGGTCCATCTGTATGTGTGTGAAATCGTGCTACGACATAGCGTGCCTGTATCGATAGTTTCAGACAGAAATCCACGATTTAACTCGAGATTATGGAAGCAATTTCAAGAAAGTCTTGGCACAAAGTTAAACATGAGTACGGCGTATCATCCGCAAAAAAATGGTCAAAGCGAAAGGACAATTCAAACTATTGAATACATGTTGTGCGGTTGTGCGATTGATTTTGCAAGAAGTTAGGACGACCAACTGCCATTGGTAGAATTCTCCTATAACAACATCTATCACTCCAGTATTGGCATGCCACCATACGAAGCTTTATACGGACGGAAGTGCAGATCACCAACTAGTTGGGATGAAGTGGGAGAAGGAAAGATTATAGTCCCGGAATTGGAGCAATAAATGCATGAGACAGTCAAATTGATTCAGAGGAGAGTACTTACTGCTCAAGATAGGCAAAGAAAGTATGCGAACCCAACACGTAAGGATATCAGATTCCAAGTATGTGAAGCCGTATTGCTGAATGTATCACCAAGGAAAGGATTGTCTAGATTTGGCAAGAAAGGGAAGTTAGCGCCTAGATATATTGGTCCTTTTGAAATTATGAGTCAAGTAGGGAAGGTGGCCTATGAATTAGCTTTGCCGCCTCAGTATCAGCATGTGCATAATGTGTTTCATGTGTCATTGCTTAAGAAGTACAATCCTGATGTCAACCATGTGATAGAGTACGAACCTATAGAGATTCAGGCAGACCTATCATTTATGGAGCAACCTGTCAAAATACTCAACTGGCAAGAAATGAGTCTTAGAAATAAGTTGGTCAAGTTGGTAAGAGTACTGTGGAGAAATCCCAGGGTTGAAGAGTCAATATGGGAACTAGAGTCGGATATGCGTAGCTGGTATCCTCACTTATTCAACTAGAATCTGAGGACAGAATCCTTTAAGAGGAGAGGATGTTACGACCGGTATTTCTAAAACTTATCTATATATAATTGTGTGTTTATAATTGAGATTTAAATTGTGTTGAATTATAAATGTGGGTTATCTATATGTTGAATGCCCATAAATTAAGTATTTTTAAATGAAAGTCAAAAGTATTTCATTCTATATGAAAAATCGATTTTTAAAAAAATCTTTTAACAAAAATTTTCAAATCTTATATCATTAAATTTTTAAAATCATAAGCTATTTTATAATATATATTTTGTAATTTATGGAAGTGTATTTATATTTATAGAAATTGTTTTATATAGATTAGTTAATTTTTAATTTGCAATTTACTTAGTTGCCCATGCATGCATTTTACTCCCAACACAAGATAAGGGCAAACTTGGAAATTCCAACCCCACTAACTACTACTTCACTAGCCAAAGTAACTTCTTTATCCTTGCATGAAAATTGACACAAACTTGCTAGAGAGTACTTTTGTCAATTCTCAATTCCACTCACATTTTAGTCAAATCAAAACCAAAAACCAAAGACAAGTTGTCATAATTCTCACCACCACATCACACTCACTCTCCCTCCTCTCCTCCCTTCTCCATCTCTCGGCCCTCTCTCGGCTCTCTCTCGGCCGAAGCCCCCACTCCCCATTCTCCTTCATTTTTCATTCAAACATCCACCCTCCATTAATTAATCTCACTTCCCATATATTGTTCATTTATAATCCCAAGAGTTTATGATGAAAAATCTATGTTTTAATCTTGCATGGTAGTGTTTTGTTAAACTCAAAATGAACACCCTTGATTCTTGTGAATCTAAGGCTTTCGCCATGAGATATATTATCATGGGGTTGAGAATGGCTATAGATGAGTGTGTCACACTTGTGCAAATATTGTTTTCACCTTAATCCATTCGGCCATGACTTGTTAGGAACCGAATGGATGGTGTTTTTGTTGTTTTATTTGATTTTTGTATGTTTATGTGATAATAGCATAGATTTGGAGATAGAAACTTGATAAAACTCTTTGCATGCTAAGTGATCATATTAGTTATGGTTAATTCTAGGCTAGAATGTTGATTTTATGATGAAATTTATATGGAAACCTTATTGTGTTTGGCTTGTAAGTTCGAAAGCATGCATGTATAGGTTCAACTCATGATTTCTGAAAGTTCTTGATCATTTGGATTGATTTATTTTAATAAACTCTAATTTCAGTTGACTTAAGATATTAATTACAATTTGTGCTCCTTGTTATATAATTTTGATTCATATATATATATGGAGGATTTGAGTTGTTTTCAAAACTGTGATGACTTGTAATTAGTGTATTATTTTGACTCTTGTTTTGCTATATTGCATTTTTGGTAAGGATGATCTCCACTAAGAAAATATTGTGTGTGGGACTGTTAGTTCAGTAGTTTTCCTTGGTTGAGGTTTAGTTTGGGTTTTAGCTGATGTTTGGTTTTGTTTATCAAGTGGGAAACATGGTGGAAAGGGGTACGTTATATTCTGCAAATTTTCAGTTTGGTATCATGAGGTTTAGGGCGAGATATGACCTTGTCATGGTAATTCACTTTGAGTCCCAAGTCACCAAAAGCTAGTGCTAGGGGTATACTTCAGATTTTAGATGTTTGTTAGAGGTTTGCAGGTTGTTTGGTTAGGTGCACAAGTGAAAACACTAAATCTGTCCAGTAGGGGACAGTATTACTGTAACCTAGAAATGAGGAGTTTTGACCATTTCATGGGTAGGCCCTCACTAGGACTTGGTTGGCCCTAGTTAAAGGGAGTGTCAGAGGTGTTTTTCCAGCCATAGTTCATAGAAATTGAGTTAGAATCATGTGTCACAAGTTAGTGCAAAACAGGTGACTTTTCTGTCTAGAAAACAAGGGAACCATGGACTTTAAGCTTAGGCCTAGGGAGGCCCAAGCTAGGACTTTGAGTCACACCATGTTTGGGAGTTACCCTATGATCAGAAGAGTCTAGTGTAGAAGTTTGGGAGGTAAACTTGAGGTGTAAGGGTGTCAACTGTACTCAAGAAACCATTCTTGTCATCCTGAAATCACTATAATGAGCACATTCACTTAACATGTAGTTTTAGAGCACTTATGAGTGAGGCCTAGGTTGACCATCATGGTTGTAAGATAGTATAAAGTCAGTAGAGTGTAGGGACTAGGTCAGGGTCAATGGGAACTTGATGGTTTAGAAAAGGCACATCGAGTTATCATGTCAATATTAGGAGTTTTGACTAGTTTAGCATAACTAAGTGACTTAAGTATGTGGAGTGAGATCATCCAAGCTTAGTGATGCAATATAGTGTGTTGATATATTATTATGTACTTAAATATGTTATGTGAGCATATGTGGTTGTGTGAACTATTATGCTTATAAGGTAATTGTAAGCATGTATGTATATATAGGCTTAAGTGCCAATGTGCTTAATTTCGGTTTATAATTAGGTTGAGTTGGTGAGAATATATTATAATAAGGTTATTATTATTTTTTGTAGGCTCACGAGATGAGGGTAATCTTTCCATTAAAGTCGAGTAAAGCTCCTAGTTGCTCCTACCTGCCAGTCAACTCAAGCCTTTCTCAAGGCAAGTATTTCAACCTACCTTTTTGTTTACACTGCAAGTGTGTGTTAACCCAGCTTTTATATATGATGCGAGTATTCTAATTCAACTTAATATACATGTATACATGATCCAAGTGGTTTCAAATCTATCTTTCGTATTATATGCAAGTTGCATGAACCCTCAAGTATCTATTGCAAGTAGTTTAACTTTACTAGAAGATTGCTATGCAAGTAATTCAAAAGTCATACCATGCTAGTATACCAAAGTAATTGTAATGATGAACCCTGAATAAGTTATACTCAGTAACCTTATCTTGACACTTAAAAGTCAGTTATTCCTTAAAGTTGTTCATGATTGCTTGATAACTCTATCCTTACCCCTAAACCATGATACCATGTTATACTTTGAACTGATGTTTACCTTCTCTATATTTTAATACCTATGTCTTATCTGGAACCACTACATTGAACCTAGTTTGACTTAGTTCCTTTATACTATTCAATAACCCTGTTAAACCTCATTACCAAATCCCTTATGAATAGAAACTTTGTAATTCCATTTGATAAGGTATCAGTCTATTTGATCATGTCCTTAAAGTTGATTGAACCAATCCCATGTGCTTCGAAGTTGATCTAGAACCTTTGATAAATATGTTTATTGTTTAAGAATTTAACCGTCGCTTGGCATCGGTTTTTAAAATGAAAAGTTAAAAGTGGATTTTCAGTCCCAAAGTGGGACGAATATTTTCTTTAAATAGTGGACCTGGACTGAGATGCAAGTCATTTCCGCTCTTAAATTATAGACTTAAAGGTTACCTAGGGAGCCCATTAATGTTCTAGAACCCAGCGAGGTTCTGTATTACTTCGTGGCTGATCACCGGCTGTAATCCGTAGTGTCATAAAAATGTTTTTGATAAAGAAATGGTTTTTAATTGTTTGTTACAAATAAATGATGCCATCACCCTGAAAGTTTATCTCTTGTTACTATATTATTGGATCTTTCATTTCCATGGTTATTCTTTCATTCTTGTTTATGAATTATATAGCACTTGTTGAGCATTTGGCTCACTACTTGCTTTCACCCTGATATTTCAGCTAGCAGATATGGTTAGATTCAAGCAGACCGCCCGTAAGACTTGTGATGCAGATTCGTATGTTCGAGCTCAGGTAGTATAGTTATCGTTTTGTGTGAGGACTCGGTATTGAAATCAGGTTGTAATAGTTAATAATGTTGGGCTGTTCCAAACCCTAAACTATAAGATCTTGGATTCAGATGTAATTATTTCCTTTTGATAACTATTGTGATTATTTGTATAGTTTCTTTTGTTAAAAATGGGGTGTGACACTCTAGATGAGATCTATGG
Organism: Apium graveolens; assembly: GCF_009905375.1. NCBI lineage: Eukaryota > Viridiplantae > Streptophyta > Magnoliopsida > Apiales > Apiaceae > Apium > Apium graveolens. The sequence goes on along the minus strand of NC_133648.1, from coordinate 181,056,235 downwards.
AGTTCTGAAAATTCATGAACTAGAGATGGAGCAAAAAAGCAAGAGGCAATGATCTAAATCTAGACCAGTAGCACTCAAAGTTGAAGAGAAGCCAAAAAAGACAGCTAGGAGGAAAAGCTACTCCAATGGGAAAGCCATGATTGCAAAGTTAGATACTGAATCATCAAATTCTGATGATGACTCAAATACTGATAATGAATCAGATACTGAAAGTGATCATAACAATAATGAAGACATGGATCAAATGGCTGCCTTACTGGTTAGCTTCAAGAAGATGGTCTACAAGAACTTCAAGAAAGGGAGAAGATTTTCCAGAAAAGGTTCCAGTTCCTCAAACTATGATAAGAGGAACAACGGAAGAAATACTGATTGGAAGGAATCAAGATCCGAAAAATTGGACAAGTCAAAAGAGAGTTGTTTTAACTGTAATGGAATTAGATACTTTGCAGCTGACTGCAGAAAACCCAGAGCTGAGAAGAAACAAGCCTTGATTTCAAAGAAGAGAAACTATGATGATTCATCAGATTCAGATGATGGAGTCAATTATGCTCTCATGGAAAATGTTGATGCTGAGGATGATAATGTTGAATTAAAGGTAACTCAGACTGTTCTTGCTTTTGATTCTAATGATATCTATCAATTAAGATTATTTCTTAAGACTTTGCATGTTAGTTATACGGATCAAACCTTAGAGAATAATATAATCAAGAGTGAAAACTCTAAGTTAAAGAAAATGATTGATCACCTAGAAATTGAGTTGCTTTCCATGATAGAAATTCAAAAAGATAGAGATAATGTTGTTTATGTTAAAAAAAATTGTTAGAAAAACATGCTTATCTATCAAAGGAGTTAGCTAAAGAAAGAGAAGTTATTAAACTTTGGACTAACTTAGGAAAAACAACTCAGGAAATTTTAGAGAATGGCTGTTGGGAACAAGATTAGGATATACTACTAGATCTAATTCTGATAAGAAAATTGAAAAATAAACTGAGAAAACAGAACCAGTAAATACTGATAGCAAGGTTAAACTGAACAAGGTTCAGATAAAGACCATTAAGTTTAATCCAAGTGCTAATACTGTCAAGTCAATCTATGAGGAAGGTTCAACCTCAGCACCTAGATCAAACTTAATTATTGATAAGAGTGAATAGGTTCACACAAAATCAGTAAATATTGGTTCAATGACTCAGAAATAGCTTAAGCAAAAGCTAAAGGATTTACACATGAAAGACAAGAAGAAAAGGCCTAAGAAAAATAGGAATGACAAGGTAGGTGTTAATAAGAATGTAAATTATGTAACTCCTCCTAATGGATATAGAAAGGCCTGTTCAAACTGTGGTAGCACTAATCATCTTTCTAATTCTTGCAGAAAGAATAAAGAGGTAAATATTGTTCCTTCCAAATCAGAGTTTAGGAATAGAATAGTTAGATTTAAATCACAGAGTCCTTATTTTAATTTTGGTAGTGTTTGGCACTTTATTTATACATGTAGAGAGTATCATAGTTTGTATTATGACTATTATAAACTGAAAACCTCTTTAATTAAATAAAAATCTGTTTCTGCATGTATAAATACTGATAGTAAGTATGTAAACATAAACTCTGATAAAAAGTCTTCTGCTGCATATGTTAACAAACTTAAAAAGGCCAAAGGATTCAAGCAAGTATGGGTCCTTAAAAACACTAACTGATTCCAATTACTAATTATAGGGTAACAGAAGGAACACTCTAGTCTTGGACAGTGGATGCTCAGGACACATGACTGGTTATAAATCCCTGCTATCAGAATTTGAGGAGAAAGCTGGCCCAAGTGTTTCTTATGGAGATGGGAACTTAGGAAAAATCTTGAGATATGGAAAAATCAAAAATGGAAATGTCATCATTGAAAATGTAGCTCTAATTGCAGGACTCAAGCATAATCTGATCAGTGTGAGTCAAATCTATGACAAAGGTTACCATGTCAACTTCTATGAGGAGCATTGTGAAATTATCAATAAGTCTGATGACAAGATTGCAATTACTGGTGTAAGACATGGTAGTTTTTATGAAGCCAGGGTCTCCACAAGTACTGATGAATCAGAAGTTATCTACTAAGTAGAGCATCTGTGGAAGACATCTAGAACTGGCATAAAAGACTTTCTTACCTCAACTTCAAAAATATCAATGAACTTGTGAGGAAAGATCTTGTGAAAGGATTTCCCAATGCAGTGTTTACTCCTGATGGCTTATGTGACTCGTGCCAGAAAGCCAAGCAAAGGAAAACATCTTTCAAGAGTAAAACTGAATCATCCATTCTTGAACCATATCATCTACTTCATATTGATCTTTTTGGTCCAGTGAATGTTATCACAATTTCCAAGAAGAGGTATGCACTCGTAATTGTTGATGAAGAAACAAGATACACATGGGTGTATTTTCTGCACACCAAGGATGAATCTGCATACATTCTTCTTGATCATGTGACTGAGCTGGAAAAAGGATCAACATACAAAGTGAAGATCATCAGAAGTGATAATGGAACTGAATTCAAGAATAGCTCTACGAAGAGTTCTGCAAACTCCAGGGGATAAAATAAGAGTTTTCTGCTCCTGGAACTCCACAACAAAATAGAATTGTTGAAAGAAAGAATAGAACTTTTATAGAAGCTGCAAGAACCATACTAAAGAGGCAAGATTGCCTACCTACTTTTGGGTTGAGGCTGTGCAAATTGGTTGCTTTACACAAAATGCAACATTGATCAACAGGCATGGAAAAATACCATTTGAGATGGTGAAGAGAAAAAAAATCCAAATTTGAAGTAATTTCACATTTTTGGTTGGAAGTGTTTTGTTTTCAAAACTCATCCGGAGTAGCTGACCATGTTTGATCTCAAAACTGATGAAAGAATTTTTGTGGGATATCCATTATCCACAAAAGCCTTCAGAGTTTATAATCTGAGAACAAGAACAGTCATGGAATCTATACATGTATCTTTTGATGACAAGAAGATAACATGTCTAGAAGATGCAGATGATCATGACAAATTGATATTTGGAAATATATGCTGAACTTTTGAATCCTGATCCTGATACAGTAAATCCTAATATCACTCAAAGCTCTGATGTTCCATATAACAGTGGAAATTCTTCTAACACTGAATCATATGTTTAGGGAGAGTAACATGATTCAAATCCGGAGACTACTAAAAATGATTCAACTCAAGAAACATCAGTAGAAAGATCATTAGACTCAAATTCCTTAAAATCTGATGAGTCAAATGCTAATAACAATTAGAACACTGATTCAGGGGGAGCATCAGGAAATAACAGCGGTAATAATCAAAGAAATAACAGAGAGTTCATGAATCAAGGGAGAGGTTCTTCTTCCCGGAGTTAACTTCCATCTGCAAAAATATGGTCTAAGTCACACACACATGACTTGATCATTGTAAACCCTGACAGTAGTTTAAGAACTAGAAAAGCCACTCAAAATGAATATATCTACCATTTTTTATCTTAAAGTGAACCTAAGAAGGTTGAAGAAGGTCTGCAAGATGCTGACTGGGTTACAACAATGCAAGAGGAGCTTAATAAATTTGAAAGGAACAAAGTATGGACTCGTGTGCCAAGACCAAAGAACAGATCTGTAGTTGGCACAAAGTGGGTGTTCATAAACAAAACTGATAGTTAGGGAATTATCACAAGAAATAAAGAAAGACTGGTTGTAAAAGGTTATTCACAACAAGAAGGAATTGATTATGATGAGACATTTGCTCCAGTTGCAAGGCTTGAGGCAATTAGAATCTTTCCTGCCTATGCTACTCACAAGAAGTTTAAGGTATTCCAAATGGATGTGAAGAGTGCATTTCTAAATGGAGAACTTGAAGATGAAGTTTATGTTAAACAGCCTCCAGGGTTCATTGATCCAAAGTATCTAGATCATGTCTACTTACTGGCACTATGCCATATATGGCCTATCACAATAGTTTGATCAGTAGTGTTACAAGTTAATGTTACATTAGCTATCCTCATCTTTGTCTACCGCAACATAGCATATTTGATGTTACCATAACCTTTCCAGCATGTTTCTATAGATAGGAAGTGTTACACACTGCAACATGTTCAAACTTGTGTTACCATAGAGTATAAACGAATAAAATATTCTCATTTTACAAAATATTTAAATATAAATAAAACATTTCTTGTTCTTTTTTTTTAGTCTATCTATAAGAGGAGATCATATGAATTTAAATTAATTAATTTTGTAATTCATTTAAGTAGTAATTTATACATATAATTTTAATAAAATAAGTGAATAATTATATTTTGTTTTAATATTAAATCAATAATTTGCTTACAATATATAAAGATAATGATATTTTTTTTTAAAAAAATAAAATACAAAATTAGAGGAGAGTTAAACAATCCGGGTAAAATTTGGGAAAGCGGGAATTTTTTGCACACAGGCGGTAGGTTAATTTTTTTTGAACCAAGTCAAAAAGCTAAACTATTATCAACAGTCTCATTCTTTATCTCTCAGTTCGTTCTCTCTCTCTCTCATCGCTCTCTTTGCCATTCTCTATTTTTTCTCTGGTTTGAGAGTATTATAAATCGATTTGTATTCAATATAAAGCTAAACGTTCACAGATTGATGGATATGGGGCTGTTTGAACGAATTCGAGATTCAGACCAAATTAGGGTTTTCATTTGAATTGGGGGTTTTAATTGGTTTTATCTCTTTGTTTCAGGGTTAGTTTGGTTTATTTTGGTTCTAACTAAATTTCTAAGCTTAGGCTTATCTTGCCTTTCTATATTAAGGTACTCATCTTTTTTATCCCTCTCTCTCTCTGGTTTTATGTGATGTTTTGTGGTTAGTAATGTCGATAAGAGTAGGGGGGACACAGATATAATGAAATTAGTGTGTAATTGCAATTGTTTCAGATATACTTGCATTTTATTTCGTGATATGTGATGTTTTGTTGTTAGTAATATAGATAAATTGGGGGAATAACAGAATGATTGAAGTGGTATGTAGCATTGCCCTAATTTTAGAAATGCGGTTATTTCGGATGGGTTTGGTACTTCAGCCTGTACTATATATTAGTAATGTCGTTAATAATGGGGAATAACTGAATAATTAAAAATGTGGCGAATTGCGGTATATACATATATATATGTTAAGTGTGAATAATATAAAGACTGTGAATTTATCGAGTTCAATTTATTGCTTTAAGTTGTTGTATATATACATATATGTTTGTTGTGAATTTATCGGTGTTTATTTTCTCAAAGACATACTACAGGAACAGGGTTGTAGTAACCACTCGCGAACCGGACTGTGTCCCTGCACAGTTTGGTGTTGTGACCATTGATAAGTTTAGCATTTTAGATGCAGTGCTCCTGGTGATTATCTAGTCTCCTCCTAGTTATCAGTTATCTTCAGTTATCAAAATTTTGTTTGGCGCTTTACAATAATGATAGTTATATCTTAATCGTTGCTTATTGCTTTATAATATGTTGGAAGTATGCATTTTGTTCGCAGTACTCATGATTGATATGAGATTTGTTTTATTGAATTATGTTACGAAGCCAGTAATATATTGACAGATTAATCCCCTTGCCGAGACTTCATATTACAAGTTGGTAGCTGCTGATGCCAAACTGAACTTTGATGAGAATGCTTACTTCCGGTAAAAGGAGATTTTTCCTCTTCGTGATCCATCTCAAGAAGATCCCCGTGAGGTATAGTGTTAACATTCCTTTGAATATATGTTATTCACTTCTTTATGTCATTAAAGTTTACAGTATATGTTTTCAAATCGTGTTCCTATACTTGTTACCGTCATTAATAATTTGTTAGCTAAGTTGGTTGAAGTATTATTTCAATATGAATTGTAATTTGACCTTTATGGTGATGTTCCTACTTCAGTGTTTTACTTGTAACAATTAATTGTTATAAGACAGACTTCTATTAGAGAAAGCTTTCACGCTTGAATTTGAATTTACAGTCTTAATAACTGACATAATATTTGTAAATTGATGTATGCTTACAAGAACTTTGAATAATATTAAGTTTTTCTGAATTTTTAGTTAGCACCTTTGTTGGTATCTCTATAGACTATAGGTAAGAGAGGGATGCACATTACGAGAAAAAAATAAGAATTAAAAATAAAATGGTGAAATTTTTCTGCTAGGTAACATAATCTTTATAAATAATGAAGCTGATTACTAAAAATATAGGTTTTTTAGCAGGAACTACAAATGAGATCTATGACTACTGTTAAAATCTGTTACATCGATAACTGAATGTTATAAATTTTTTTGTTTATTTGAATAGTCAATTGGTTTTCTTCTATGTTTATTCAATACGGAAACTCGAGGATTATTCTAATGTTTCTGTTGACGGTTTATTATGATATTTTAGCGGTACTCTAAATCTACAGGAGAGTGAAACTTCTAATATATATACATGTATTTGATAATATAATTTGGATATTCATCTTATTTTGATATACATCAGGTACTACTGTTGCTATTTGGAGAATACCAGATGCAAATCTCTTCTTATTTTTTCAGGTCCATAGCACCTGTATAGGAAATCATTTATTTCCTTTAAGAAATGTTACGACCGGAATTTTGTGTAATATTATTTGCGAACTCTGTATAACATTAGAGTCGATTATAAATATTTTATTGATTGAACATTTGTGTGAATGAAATTTGCTGTATTATAAATTGCTTTGTTAAAATATGAATTTTTCAAAGCGAGAGTTTTATTAATTGCTCTTATTCTTGATTTATAGAGAATATTCTTTACCATGGGAAAATTATCTTTTAAAATTATTTCATTCACAAATCACAAAATTGATCTCATAAAATATCTAAAAATCCAAGTTATTTTATGGTACAATTTTTATAATTTTTGAGTTCTTATTTTATTTTATAAAAATAAATCCTTGAAAATTAGTTGTTTAGTAATTAGCAAATTACATGGATACCCTTTCATGCAAATACCTTCCCATTCAACTTAAACGGCTAAAAAGACAATTCCAACCCCACTAACTCTCGTTTTACTAGCCAAATTACTTCCTTGCCCTTGCATGCAAAATGACCCAATTCTAGCTAGAGGGTTACTTTTGTCAAATACTAATTCCACTCACATTTGGTCAAATTAAAACCATAAAATAAGCACAAGTTGTCATGATCATTTCATTTTTCACTCCACACTCCACCCTCACCTCATTCTCTCCTCCCTCTCTTCTCCTCCCTCTCGGGTCAACCCCCATCTCGGCTTTCCCATAACTGAAGCCCCCACCCCACTTCTTTTTTTCATTCTTTCACTCAAACATCCATCTTATATTCAAGTAATCTTACTCCCTATATGTTGTTTACATATATTCCAAAAAGTTTAGAGTGAAAAGTTTAAGTTTTGATCTTGCATGTCATAGTTTTAACTAGAACTTAAAATACAATCTTGATTCTCATGGATTTAAGGTTGTATTATTGAGGGAACTACAAGGAATGGTGAAATTCCAAGTCATGAGAGTGAAGCTCTTATATTTAATGGTAAGTTCCCTTCCATTTCATTCGGCTAAGACCTTAAGCGAGCCGAATGAATGGTTCTTAATGGTGTTTCTTTGTGGCCTTGTAGATTTTAAATGTTTATGTGATGATAGCTTGGTTTTGGAAGTAAAAACTTGATAAAACCCTTTGCATGCTAAGTGATCATTTAGTTATAGTTAATTCTAGGCTTGCATGTTAATTTTATGATAAAATCTATTATGGAAATCATATTATTTCGGCTTGTAAATTCGAAGGCATGCATCCATAGATTAAACTCATGATTTTCCAAAGTTCTTGATCATTTGGATTGATAATTGTTAATAGGCTTTAATTTCAGTTGAGTTAAGATATTGATTTTGATTTGTGCTCCTTGATATGTGATTTTAGTTCGAATATATATGGAATATTTAAGTGGTTATTTTCAAAAAGGTAATGACTCGTAATTAGTGTATTGTGTTAACTCTTGTTTTGCTATATTGCACCTTAGGTAAGGATGATCTCCACTAAGCCAATATTGAGTGTGGGAGTATTAGTTCAGTATATTTCCTTGGTTGAGGTTAGGTTTGAGTTTTGGTTGATGTTTGGTTGGGTTTGTCAAGTGAGAATCATAGTGGAAAGGGGAGCATTAGATTCTGCAGAATTTCAGTTTGGTTCCATGAGGTTTAGAGTGAGATTTGACCTTGTCATTGTCATGCAATTTGAGGCCCAAGTCACCAGAAGTTAGAACTAGGAGTATAAATTTGGTTTTAGGTGTTTGTTAGAGGTTTTTAGGTTGTTTGGTTAGGTGCACGAGTGAAAACATAAAATCTGTCCAGCAGGGGACAGTTTTGCTACAACTTAGAAATGGGAAGTTTTGACCATGTCATAGATAGACCCTCATTAGACCCTATTTGGCCTTAGTAAGAGGCAAATTTAGGGGAGTTTTTCCAGCCATAGTTCGTAGGATTTGAGTTAGAATCATGTGTCACAAGTTAATTCAAATCAGGATCCTTTTCTGTCCAGAATACAGGGCAAACATGGACTTTAAGCTTAGGCCTAGGGAGGCCCAAGCTAGGCCCTTTAGCCACACCAAGTTTGAGAGTTGACTTATGATCAGAAGAGTCTATTGTAGAAGTTTTAGAAGTATACTTGAAGTGTAAGAGTGTCATATGTATCCAAGAAACCATAGATGTCATCCAGAAAATCACTATAATGAGCACATTCACCAATCACATAGGTTTAGAGCACTTATGAGTGAAGATTTGGTGGACCATCATAGTTGAAAGATAGCTTAAAGTCAGTAGAGTGAAAGGCCCAAGTCAGGGTCAATAGGAATTAGATGGTTTAGTAAAGGCACTTCGAGTTTGGAGGTCAAAATTTGGAGTTTTGTCTAGTTTAGCGACCAAGTGACTTAAGTAAGTGCAGTGAGGTCATCCAAGCTTAGTGATGCAATATAGTGTGTGCTATATTATTTTGTACTTAAATATGGTATGTGAGCATATGTGACTATGTGTACTATTATGATTATAAGGTGATTGTAAATATGTGTGTATATAGGCCTAAGAGCCATTGTGTATAATTTCGGTTTACAAATAGGTTGAGTTGGTGAGAACATATTATAATGAGGTTATTATTATTTGTGTAAGATCTCGAGAAGAGGTTAAACTTGCCATTAAAGTTGAGTAAAGCTTCCAGTTGCTCCTACCTGCCAGTCAAGTCAAGCCTTTCTCAAGGCAAGTGATTCAACCTACCTTTTGTTTACAATGCAAGTGTGGGATAACCAGTTCTTATATATGATGCGAGTATTCTAATTCACCTTGATATACATGAACCAATTGGTTTCAAATCTATCTTCGTATTATATGAAAATGCCATGAACCCTCAAGTGTTTATTGCAAGTTGTTTAACTTTACTTGAAGATTGCTATGCAAGTAAATCAAAATGTCATACCATGCTAATATACCAAAGTAATTGTAATGTTGAACCATGTGTAAATTATACTCAGTAACCTCATCTTGATGCCTAAAAGCCAGTCATTCCTTAAATATTGTTCATGATTGTTTGATAACCCTATCCTTACCCTAAAACATTATACCTTATAATACCTTGAACTGATGCTCACCTTCTTTATATTTTAATACCTACGTCTTATCTGGAACAATTACCTTGAACCTAGTTTGACTTTGTTCCTTCATACTATCCGATAACCTTGCTAAATCTCATTGTCAAAATCTTTGTAAATAGATACCTTGAAATTCCCTTGATAAAGTATAGTCTAATGGATCATGGCCTTGAAATGTAGTGGACCTATTCCCAGAGCTTCAAAGTTGATTTAGAACCCTTGATAAAGATGGTCATTGTTTAAGAAATTAACTGTCAATTGGCATCAGTTTTTAAAAATAAAAAGGTTAAAATTTGGTTTTCTAGTCCCAAAGGGGGACACATATTTCTTTAAATAGTGGATCTGGACTGAGACGCAAGTCCTTCCCGCTCTTAAATTGTAGGCTTAAAAGTTGCCTAGGGATCCCATTAATGTTCTAGAACCCAGCGAGGTTCGGGATTACTTCGCGGCTGGTCACCGGCTGTAATCCATAGCGTCATAAAATGGTTTTGATAAAAAATGGTTTTAATTGTTTTGTTGCAAGTAAATGATGCCATCACCGAAAATTTTATCTCTTGTTATTATTATCTCTTCCTTCACATTGTTACTCCTTTATTTCGTTTTATGTATTATATTGTATAACACTTGTTGAGCATTTGGCTCACTACTTGCTTTCACCCTGATATTACAGCTAGCAGATATGGTTAGGTTCAAGCAGACAGCGCGTAAGACTTGTGATGTCGATTTGTATATTCTAGCTCAGGTAGAATAAGTGACCGTTTTGTGTGAGGACTCGATATTAAAAATCAGGTTGTAATAGATAATAGTGTTGTGCTGTTCCAAACCCTAAACTGTAAGATCTTGGATTCAGATGTATTTATTCTTTTGTTAACTATTATAATAAGTTGTATTATATATATTGTTAAGTCGGGGCGTGACAGGTTTTGGTATCAGAGCTACGGTTTAGAGTCCCTGGACAGCCCAAATAGGTTATAGGATATATGTGTAAGTTATAGGATATTATGCGAGAGAGTAGGTTAAGTGAATTTATTATTAATACTCCTCTTATATATATCTATGTATTTTTTTAGCAAAGGGCGCATTCCTCATCATCTGAGCCGACTGACACCATTGCTTTCTCCGTGTATGCTGCGTTGAGGCGCGAGTTCGACATGCTTCAGGGCAAGTACGATCGACTGTTAGACTGATTGAAGAACGTGTATCCGGACAGCTGAAACTATGAAGGAAAGCCTAAGGAGCAGATGACTGCGAGACTTGAGACTTTGGTTCAGTACGTCAACACTAAGCTTGATGAGATGCCATCACACCCAGACTGTACCAGCCAGTATATCATCCAGATAGTTGTGAACGAGCTCCAGAGTATTGTGAAGATGCTTCGAGAGGATAAGACTACCAGACCCCGTTCTGACGGAGAGAAGCCTTAGTTCTTTGCATTATCTACCTTTCATGTTGTTGTATTGTTGGACCTTATAGAATTCCCTGTTGATTTCCTTTAATTAAGCATGTTGTCCTTAGATTCAGACTTTATTCTAATCTTGATGTACCTTGACCTTAAAATTTCAATTATTATGCACTATCGTTCTATTTGCTTTCAATTGTTTTTTTCGCCTTTATATGCATCACCCTCATTGTTTAATTTGAAACCCAACCTCATATGTGAACAGAATGTCATGTGACACCATACCCTCGAATTTTCTTATTGTTCATACCTGTTTTGATATAATTTTTATTTTAGGATCATGCCACCCAAAAAGAAGAACCCAACAACCAAATCTACCACAGATCCTAATATTCTTCGATTATCGGAAACCTTACAACAGCAAACAAATGATATATCTCAACAACAAAGAACTCTTCAACAACAATTTGAAAACCAAGATAACCGTGAACCACACCAACCACCTGATCCACCAGTACCACCTCGACAAGTTGTCACTTTCAAGGCTTTTCAGAATGTGAACCCACCTGCATTTCATGATACCACTGATCCAGTAATAGCTAACATGGATTAAGGAAATGGAAAGAGCTTTTAAATTAGTACAGTTGGGGGAAGATCAGAAGACACCATATGCTACTTACTTCCTGAAGGGCGAAGTCATCTATTGGTGGGATTCAGTGAAAGCTATGGAGGAAAATCAACAAGTTTCTTTGGAAAGGTTTAAGAAGTTATTTCTGGAAAAGTATTACCCTAAGTACATGTGGAATCAGATGGAGCTTAAATTTCTTGAATTGAAGTAAGGGAGTATGACTTATTGGAGTATGAGAAGAAGTTTACGGAGATGTCAAGGTTTGTGACAAAGTATACCAACAATGAGGAGGAAAAAACAAAGAGATTCCAGCAAGGGTTAGAGTCTTGGATCAGAGATAGAGTGGCTATGTTTGAGCTTGATACTTATGCAGGAGTAGTACAGAAAGTTTCTCTGATTGAGAGTGATGGGATGCAGTCAAGAAAGGAAAATGATAACAAGAAGAGGAAGGTTCCATTTTATGGAGAAAAGTCTGAAGCTGGAAGCTCACAAGAAAGGAGTGTGAAAAGGATTGGATTCCACAAAGGCGGAAATTTTCAGAAGAAGGGAAATTTGAATAAAAGACAAGAATCAAAGGAGAACAACCAGGCAAGCCAAGGGCAAGTTGGAGAAAATAGATTTCAAAGATCAGAATGCAAGCATTGTGGAAAAAGACACCCCGGAGTGTGTAATAAGCTGAACATGACATGCTATAGATGTAACCAGAAGAGACACTTGGCTAACGAGTGTAAGATACCGAAGCCGGGAGTTACATGCTACAAGTGTGGAAAGACTGGACACATAGCTAGGGAGTGCAGGTCAACCGGACCAGTCAAAGCTTTAATGAACGTGGCAAGTACTAGTGCAAGCATGCCAGCTGAGGTATTGGCATTACCTCCACCACCTACAATAACTCCGCAAGAAACGGCAAGGACATTCGATTTAAAAATGAAGGACGTTGTTCAGAATTCTGAGGTGATAGCAGGTACACTTTTATTAAATAATGTCGAAGCTAAAGTATTGATTGATTCTGGAGCGACGAGATCTTTAATATCAGATTCCTTTGTTGATAAACTTCAATATGATAAAATGTCTATGAACGAGGTAATAAATGTGGTAATTGTGAATCAAGAGAAGGTTTTTGTGAGTTAATTCTGTCCTAAGTGTGAGATTGATATCTCGGGACATAAATTTTCAGCCGACTTGATACTTTTCAAGTTGGGGGAGTTTGATATAATCTTAGGCATGGATTGGTTAGGGAAGAATAATGCTCAGATAAATTATAAGTCCAAGAGGGGGTACTTAGAGGTGGAGAGTGGAGAGAAAGTAGTATTTAAATGACAGAGGGAAAAGCGACTGTTTCTTACAATCATCCAGGCTAAGAAGTTTCTTAGGAAAGGTTGCGAGTCATTCCTAGCTTATGTAGTAGATTCAGAAAGAGACAGCCTCAGCATAGAATATGTTCCCGTAGTCAACGAATTTCCAGATGTGTTTCCAGACGAACTACCAGATTTACCGCTAGATCGACAAATCGAGTTTAAGATCAACCTTCCTCCAGGCACGAAACCAGTTTCGAAGGCCTCGTATAGGATGGCCCCAGCAGAAATGAAAGAGTTGGCGAGCCAGCTACAAGAATTGTTGGATAAAGGAGTGATATGGCCAAGTACGTCGCCATGGGGAGCACCTGTTCTGTTCATAAAGAAGAAAGATGGGAGCATGAGGTTATGTATAGATTATCGGGAGTTGAATAAGATGACAATCAAGAACCGATACCCGTTACCAAGAATAGATGACCTATTTGACCAGCTGAAAGGAGCAAAGTGCTTTTCCAAGATTGACTTAAGATCAAGATACCATCAATTAAAGATCAAAGAAGAAGACATCCAAAAGATAGCATTCAGGAAAAGATACGGACATAATGAATTCTTAGTAATGCCTTTTGGGTTGACTAATGCTCCAGCAGTATTTATGGATCTGATGAACCGGGTATTTAAAAAGTATTTGGATAAGTTTGTAGTGGTATTCATTGATGACATTCTTATCTATTCAAAGTCGGAAGAGGTACATAAGCAGCATCTATGGATAACATTGGAGATACTCTGACAAGAGAAGTTGTATGCCAAGTTTTCTAAATGTGAGTTTTGGTTAAAGAAGGTTCAATTTTTGGGACATGTTATTGGAAATGAAGGGGTTAAAGTAGATCCGGCAAAGATCGAGGCGATCATGAGTTGGGAGAGGCCAAAGACACCTACGGAAGTGCGAAGTTTTCTAGGATTGGTGGGATATTATAGAAGATTTGTTAAAGATTTCTCAAAAATTGCCATGCCATTGACTAAATTGACTAGGAAGAATCAAAAGTTTGAATGGAATGCAGAATGTGAAGATAGCTTTCAAGAATTGAAGCAGAGGTTGGTTACAACTCCGGTGTTAGTATTACTAGACGATCAAGGAAACTTTATGATTTTCAGTGATGCTTCACATAAAGGACTGGGTTGTGTGCTAATGTAACACAATAAGGTGCTTGCGTATGCGTCAAGACAGTTAAAACCACATGAATTGAAGGATCCTACGCATGACTTGGAATTAGCAGCTATAGTATTTGCACTTAAGATTTGGAGACATTACCTTTACGGAGAAAAGTGTGAGATCTACATGGATCACAAGAGTTTAAAGTATATTTTCACTCAGAAGGAGCTCACATAAGGCAAAGGAGATGGTTTGAATTGATTAAGGACTATGATTGTTCAATAAATTATCATCCGGGAAAGGCGAACGTGGTAGCCGATGCTTTGAGTAGGAAGGAAAGATTGAATATGATAGCAATACCAAGGAATTATCTGAAGAAATTAAGAGATTTGAATTGGAACTTTATGATTGTGGAATAGTTGAAGAGGTTTATCGTACTATGACTTTTCAACCAATATTATTAGGAAAAATAAAGAAATGTCAGGAAGAAGTGATAAAGCAAGAGAATAATCAGCTAACCGGAGAAGAGATTGGTACTCAAAGGGATGAGCAAGGTATACTAAGGTTCTCCTCAAGAATTTGGATTCCTCATGTACCTGAATTGAAGAATGAGATATTGCAAGAAGCCCACAATTCAAGATTTTCAATCCATCCGGGAAGCACCAAGATGTATCAAGACTTAAAGCAGAACTTTTGGTGGCAAAATATGAAACGAGAAGTGGCAGATTGGGTTGTGAAGTGTTATACTTGTCAGAAAGTGAAGGCAGGACATCAAAGACCAAGCGGACTAATTCAGCCCCTAAAGATTCCAGAATGGAAATGGGAAAACATTGTTATGGACTTTATAGTGGGATTACCACGAACGAAATCCGGACATAACGCTATATGGGTTATAGTTGGTCGCCTTACGAAGTCAGCGCATTTTCTTCGAATTAATGAGAAGTCTTCATTGGACAGATTGGTCCATCTGTATGTGCATGAAATCATATTAAGACATGGCGTGCCCGTATCGATAGTTTCAAACAGAGATCCCCGATTTAACTCGAGATTCTGGAAGCAATTTCAAGAAAGTCTTGGCACGAAGTTAAACATGAGTACGGCGTATCATCCGCAGACTAACGGTCAAAGCGAAAGGACAATTCAAACAATCGAAGACATGTTACGCAGTTGTGCAATTAGTTTTGCGAGAAGTTGGGATGACCACCTGCCATTAGTAGAATTCTCCTATAACAACAGCTATCACTCCAGTATTGGCATGCCACCATACGAAGATTTATACGGACGAAAATACAGATCACCAACTAGTTGGGATGAAGTGGGAGAAGGAAAGATTCTAGGCCCAGAATTGGTACAACAATTACATGAGATAGTCAAATTAATTCAGAAGAGGTTATTTTCTGCTCAAGATAGGCAAAGAAAGTATGCAGATCCAGCGCGTAAGGATGTTAGATTCCAAGTGGGTGAAGCCGTTTTGCTGAAAGTATCACTGAGGAAAGGACTGTCTAGATTTGGCAAGAAAGGGAAGTTAGCGCCTAGATATATTGGTCCTTTTGAAATTTTGAGTCAAGTGGAGAAGGTGGCTTATGAGTTAGCCTTACCGCCTCAGTATCAGCATATGCATAATGTGTTCCATGTGTCATTGCTTAAGAAGTACAATCCTGATGTCAACCATGTGATAGAATATGAACCTATAGAAATTCAGGCAGACCTGTCATTTGTGTAGAAACCTGTCAAAATACTCGACTGGCAAGCAAAGAGTCTTAGAAATAATTTGGTGAAGTTAGTAAAAGTACTTTGGAGGAACCCCAAGGTCGAAGAGGCAATATGGGAGTTAGAGTCTGATATGCGTTCCCGGTATCCTCATTTGTTCTCTTAGATTCTGAGGACATAATCCTTTAAGAGGGAGAGGATGTTACGACCGGCATTTTGTGTAATATTATTTGTGAACTCTGTATAACGTTAGAGTCGATTATAAATATATTTATTGATTGAACATTTGTGTGAATGGGATTTGCTGCATTATAAATTACTTTATTTAAAATATGATTTTTTCAAAGCGAGAGTTTTATTAATTGCTCTTATTCTTGATTTATAGAGAATATTCTTTACCATGGAAAAATTATCTTTTAAAATTATTTCATTCACAAATCACAAAATTGATCTCATAAAATTTCTAAAAATCCAAGTTATTTTATGGTACAATTTTTATAATTTTCGAGTTTTTATTTTATTTTATAAAAATAAATCCTTGAAAATTAGTTTTTTAGTAATTAGAAAATTACATGGATACCCTTGCATGCAAATACCCTCCCATTCAACTTAAAGGGATAAAAAGACAATTCCAACCCCACTAACTCTCATTTTACTAGCAAAATTACTTCCTTGTCCTTGCATGCAAAATGACCCAATTCTTGCTAGAGGGTTAGTTTTGTCAATTACTAATTCCACTCACATTTGGTCAAATCAAAACCATAAAACAAGCACAAGTAGTCATGATCATTTCATTTTTCACTCCACACTCCACCCTTACCTCACTCTCTCCACCCTCTCTTCTCCTCCCTCTCGGCTCAACCCCCCTCTCGGTTTTCCCATAGCCGAAGCCCCCACCCCCTTCTTTTCTTCATTCTTTCACTCAAACATCCATCTTATATTCAAGTAATCTTACTCCCTATATTTTGTTTATATATATTCCAAAAAGTTTAGAGTGAAAAGTTTAAGTTTTGATCTTGCATGTCATAGTTTTAACTAGAACTCAAAATACAATCTTGATTTTCATGGATTTAAGGTTGTATTATTGAGGGAACTACAAGGAATGGTGAAATTCCAAGTCATAAGAGTGAAACTCTTGTTTTTAATGGTCATTTCCCTTCTATTTCATTCGGCTATGACCTTAAGGGAGCCGAATGAATGGTTCTTAATGGTGTTTCTTTGTGGCCTTGTTGATTTTGAATGTTTATGTGATGATATCTTGGTTTTGAAAGTAAAAACTTGATAAAACCTTGTGCATGCTAATTGATCATTTAGTTATAGTTAATGCTAGGCTTTCCTGTTGATTTTATGATAAAATCTATTATGGAAATCATATTATTTTGGCTTGTAAATTCGAAGGCATGCATGCATAGATTCAACTCATGATTTTCGAAAGTTCTTGATCATTGGGATTGATAATTGTTAATAGGCTTTAATTTCAGTTGAGTTAAGATATTGATTTTGATTTGTGCTCCTTGATATGTGATTATAGTTCGAATATATAAGGAAGATTTAAGTGGTTATTTTCGAAAAGTTAATGACTCGTAATTAGTGTATTGTGTTAACTCTTGTTTTGCTATATTGCACCTTAGGTAAGGATGATCTCCACTAAGCCAATATTGAGTGTGGGAGTATTAGTTCAGTAGATTTCCTTGGTTGAGGTTAGGTTTGGGTTTTGGTTGATGTTTGGTTAGGTTTGTCAAGTGAGAATCATGGTGGAAAGGGGAACATTAGATTCTGTAGAATTTCAGTTTGGTACCATGAGGTTTAGAGTGAGATTTGACCTTGCCATTGTCGTGAACTTTGAGGCCCAAGTTACCAGAAGTTAGAACTAGGAGTATACATTAGGTTTTAGGTGTTTTTTAGAGGTTTGTAGGTTGTTTGGTTAAGTGCATGAGTGAAAACACAAAATATGTCCAGTAGGGGACAATTTTGCTACAACTTAGAAATGGGAAGTTTTGACCATGTCATAGGTAGGAACTCATTAGGCCCTGTTTGGCCTTAGTTAGAGGGAGTATTAGGGGAGTTTTTCCAGACATAGTTCATAGGATTTGAGTTAGAATCATGTGTCACAAGTTAATTCAAATCAGGACCCTTTTTTGTCCAGAAAACAGGGGAAATGTGGACTTTAAGCTTAGGCCTAGGGAGGCCCAAGCTAGGCCCTTGAGCCACACCATGTTTAAGAGTTGACTTATGATTAGAAGAGTCTAGTGTTGAAGTTTTAGAGGTAAACTTGAAGTATAAGAGTGTCAAATGCACCCAAGAAATCATAGATGTCATCATGAAATCACTATAATGAGCACATTCACCTATCACATAGTTTTAGAGCATTTATGAGTGAATATTTGGTTGACCACCATAGTTGAAAGATAGCTTAAAGTCAGTAGAGTGAAAGGCTCAAGTCAGGGTCAATAGGAATTGGATTGTTTAGTAAAGGCACTTCGAGTTAGGTGGTCAAAATTTGGAGTTTTGTATAGTTTAGCGACCAAGTGACTTAAGTAAGTAGAGTGAGATCATCCAAGCTTAGTGATGCAATATAATGTTTGCTATATTATTTTGTACTTAAATATGGTATGTGAGCATATGTGGCAATGTGTACTATTATGATTATAAGGCGATTGTAAATATGCGTGTATATTGGCCTAAGAGCCATTGTGTATAATTTCGGTTTATAAATAGGTTGAGTTGGTGAGAACATATTATAATGAGGTTATTATTATTTATGTAGGATCTCGAGAAGAGGGTAAACTTGCCATTAAAGTCGAGTAAAGCTTCCAGTTGCTCCTACCTGCTAGTCAAGTCAAGCATTTCTCAATGCAAGTGATTCAACCTACCTTTTATTTACACTGCAAGTGTGCGATAACCAGTTCTTATATATGATGCGAGTATTCTAATTTTCCTTGATATACATGAACCAAGTGGTTTAAAATCTATATTCGTATTATATAAAAATGCCATGAACCCTCAAGTGTTTATTGCAAGTAGTTTAACTTTACTTGAAGATTGTTATGCAAGTAAATCAAAATGTCATACCATGCTAATATACCAAAGTAATTGTGATGTTAAACCATGTGTAAGTTATACTCAGTAACCTCATCTTGATGCCTAAAAGCCAGTCATTCCTTAACGATTATTCATGATTGTTTGATAACCCTATCCTTACCCTAAAACATGATACCCTGTTATACCTTGAATTGATGCTCACCTTCTTTATATTTTAATACCTATGTCTTATCTGGAACCATTACCTTGACCCTAGTTTGACTTTGTTCCTTCATACTATCCGATAACCTTGCTAAATCTCATTGACAAAATCTTTGTAAATAGAAACCTTGAAATTCCCTTGATAAAGTATAGTCTAATGGATGATGGCCTTGGAATGTAATGGACCTATTCCCAGAGCTTCAAAGTTGATCTAGAACCCTTGATGAAGATGGTCACTATTTAAGAAATTAACTGTCAATTGGCATCAGTTTTTAAAAATAAAAAGGTTAAAATTTGGTTTTCCAGTCCCAAAGGGGGACAAATATTTTTTTAAATAGTGGATCTGGACTGAGACGCAAGTCTTTTCCGCTCTTAAATTGTAGGCTTAAAAGTTGCCTAGGGATCCCATTAATGTTCAAGAACCCAGCGAGGTTCGGGATTACTTCGCGGCTGATCACCGGCTGTAATTCGTAGCGTCATAAAAAGGTTTTGATAAAGAAATGGTTTTGAATTGTTTTGTTGCAAGTAAATGATGCCATCACTGAAAAGTTTATCTCTTGTTATTATTAGCTCTTCCTTCACATTGTTACTCCTTTATTTCGTTTTATGTATTGTATTGTATAGCACTTGTTGAGCATTTGGCTCACTACTTGCTTTCACCCTGATATTACAGCTAGCAGATATGGTTAGGTTCAAGCAGACAGCGCGTAAGACTTGTGATGCCGATTCGTATGTTCGAGCTCAGGTAGAATAAGTGACCGTTTTGTGTGAGGACTCGATATTAAAAATCAGGTTGTAATTGATAATAGTGTTGGCCTGTTCCAAACCCTAAACTGTAAGATCTTGGATTCAGATGTATTTATTCTTTTGTTAACTATTGTAATAAGTTGTATTATATATATTGTTAAGTCGGGGCGTAAGAAGAAAACCCTTTTCTTCACTTGGTTTTTGTGTCTTGTTTAACACTTTTATAGACGGAAGTTTAATCTTTGATAAACTTGGGAGACAGCCTTTATTACTTGGAGGTGTTTCCGGAATGTTAAGGCCATATATTTATTAAAAAAGTACAACTGCTCATAAATTCTTTATATCATTGTCAGCTTTAACGAACAGTAACGAGGCTGTTTCATAACATTATTTTTGTGCTGCAAGTAATCTCTTTTTTTCTTCTGGGATCGTAATATACTTTTCTGGATAATACACCTGATGTGGCTATAGGCGGGCTGCTGTTTTATGTTGGATGTTATCAGGTACATGCAATTTTTTTGTTTGTTTATATATTCATATTTGTCCCTCAAGACTTTAGTATATTAAGTTTCTTAATTTAAAGTAATCCATCCAGTTGCAACTTGCAACACGTGAATATTATATGGAGCCTCATAACATGATGTGTGCTCTGCTTTTAGATGAAGTAACTAGGCACTTGATGCCGAATCCAAGAGAATTGTTCGAGAGGCATTGGACAGGTTAATTATTAATAGAACAACTGTCATTGTGGCACATCGCTGGAGCACAGTTAGAAATGTTGATTTGATTGCAGTGATTCATTGTGGAAAGATGGTTGAAAAAGGTATCTCCTGGAAAAGTCATGAAGCTTGTTCAATTTTTTATTTTTGTACTACACGTGATTGAGGCTGCCTTAGAAGCTAGGTGTCTTTGTCTTGACCATCTTCTTCAACTCTTGTTATTAAAGTAGAAGTATCCATTATCTAACTTATGATCAGAAGATTATCACATCTATTAACTAAACCTGATTTGCAGTACTTACTAATTAATGTTTAGTGTGTGACTCTTAGTCATTGTGTTTTATTCTTAGTAGATTGCTTTTACTAATTACTTATTTAATTTTGATTCAGTGACTTGGTGAGATGTACAAGAGAAAGATGAAAAAATATCTTGAGGTGTCTAAGCTCCTGGCTAAAGAAAAACTCTTGCAAGACCAAGACAAGCTGGAGATGACACCCAAGAGCGCACATGAAATTTTTGCTTAAGCTCTGTCCATTTAACCATGTAGTTTTTGAATTAATACCAAAACAGTGTTCTCATTTTTGTTCATTTTTATTTTCATTTTTGTTTATTTGGTTGACTTGGATGAAAAACAGATTTTAATGGCATTTTGAATTTACAAACCATTCCTGTCAATTTTTTTTGAGAAATATGTTATACTAGGTACTTAAAATGTTACAAACAAATTGGTATAATACAAAACATTACTGTTATAATATGTATCAAAGGTAACATTAAAGTATCTCTATAGTATCACATTATGTATATGGGCCCCACTGGTGGGCCCCATCTTTTTTGGAAATTCTAAGTCCAAAGGTAACATACATATTGTGGTACTATAGACATAGATTGATGTTACCTTTGACAGCTATTGTAACACAAATTTGAACGTTACACCAGGGTAAAAGTAATGTTACCTTAGGGGCCAAAGGTAACTCGAAAAAAAAAGCAACTTAATTTTTATGTTAGCTTAGGGCTTTTTCTGGCCGTGGTAACATTTTTTTGGGCATGTTGTAACATTTTCTTGGTGTTGCTAGAGGCCATTTATGGTGTAGTGTGGATAAAGCACTCTATGGACTAAAGCAAGCACCAAGGGCCTGCTATGAAACACTTGCTTTATTTCTGCTAGAAAGTGGATTCACAAGAGGTACAATTGACAAAACTCTCTTTTATAAATACCATGGTAAGGACTTGTTATTAGTACAGATATATGTTGATGATATCATTTTTGGATCTACTAATGATAAACTTTGTGAGAGATTTGCAAAGCTAATGTAGTCTAGGTATCAAATGAGTATGATGGGAGAATTGAGTTACTTTCCGGGGTTACAAGTTAAACAGACTGATGAAGGGATCTTTATAAATCAATCCCAATATACCAGGAATTTACTCAAAAGATTTGGAATGCAAGACTGCTCAACTGCATCAACTCCCATGACCACTGCAACCAAGATAGATTTAAATACTGGTTCTTCAGTAGAATATAACTAACTATAGAGGTATGATTTGCTCACTCTTATATATGACTGCTAGTAGACCTGATATCATATGTGCTACCTGTCTCGGTGCAAGGTCCAAGTTGATCCTAGAGAACCTTATCTATTAGCTGTGAAAAGAATTTTTAAGTATCTCAAAGGCACCATGAATCTAGGATTATGGTATCCTAGAGATTCAGACTTTAAGCTAATTGGATATTCAGATGTTGATTTTGCATGATGCAAAATAGACAGGAAAAGCACTTTTAGAAGCTGTCAATTTATTGGTAGCAGATTGGTTTCTTGGTTTAGTAAGAAACAAAAGTCAATTTCCACATCAACTATAAAAGAATAATATATTGCTGCAGGATGTTGTTATGCTCAGATTCGATGGATGAAGAATCGGTTACTGGATTATGGGTTAGATTATTCTGCTATTACTATATATTGTGATAATGAAAGTGCTATTGCAATGACATGAAATCCAGTGAAGCATTCAATGACTAAACACATCAGCATCAGGTACCATTTCATAAGGGAACATGTGGAAGCAAGTAGAGTGGAATTGGTCTTTATTCTAACAGATCAGCAAGTAGCACATATATTCACCAAGCCTCTCTGTGAAGCTACTTTTACAAGATTGGTGAATGAATTGGGAATGATATCAGGACAATTTTGAAACTCTGATAATTAAGACTGCTGATATTTTGAAGCATGGTATCTTATTATGTGTCAGTACTTGATAAATACTGATTATTGTGCTAAATATTGATGTCATGATAACATGCAATTATCTTTTATGAATCCTATCTGAAACTGCATGTTGAACTACTGATTATGCGTATATGCTCTGTTATTAGTTAAACTTGCTTTGACTAATAGATCCTATCAGTAGTTAATAAATTCTGATATTGGTCAAACCAGTGTTGACTGATAAATCATGATAGTCGTATTGAAAATACTGATAATGGTCAAACCTTGATTGACTGTTATATTTCATTGATTATTTTGAATTTATTCGAAATAAATGGTTACACGGTATTTTTAATTAAACAGTGAGTTAGTGGAATATCTTCTATTTGCTTAGATGGGTTAGCTACTGATGTAAGTATCTAATAACACTTGATTACTTACATTGGGAATATGAATCTGAAGAGAGATATTACTTTTTATTTACCTAGATACGCGTAATCGTGTATACGTATTGTAACGCCTGGGAAATATTATGTAATTATTTTTATCAATAAATAATTATTATGTGATTTTTATATGAATTTTGGTGAATTATTTGATAACTGATATTAATATTTGGATGTTTACTTCTGATGAAAATGTGAATATTTTAACTTCTAATTATCCAGAATTAAATCTAGATAATTTTGATATTTTTCTAGTAATTTTTGAATAATCATATGATTTTATAAGGATTTATAGAATTAATAATGATTATTTTACATAATTATAAAATTTCTTTTTAGAATCAGAAATCATTCCACTTCAATCGTTTTTGCGTTTTTACAACCCGAAACTCTTCCGAAAACTCCTTCCTAACCCAATCTGATAATTCTGATCACTTTTCATGTTTTGAGTTTTTCGATCCGGGACACGGTTTGAGCTATACGAGTCCCGGTGTAAAATTTTCGATACGCAAATCATTTTATATATCGATAAGAATCCATATTCTCAAAAGACGAGACATTATTATCTTATTTTCGTCTAATTTATTTTATATGAAGCTCTGTTTTGATAATTATCTGAATCGGGTATCAAAATTGTATCGTTATTTAGTTACTTAGGGGCTAAGTAACCCATTTTCAGATCGATATGTAAATATAATTATTGAAATATTAAATAAGTAAAATGTGTGATGATTCTGTCAGCTATGTGTTGCTGTATTACCAATTGTCTGTAAATTGTTAGACGCGAAGATTAATTTTATAATAAATTATCGAGCTATATGCATTTAATTCATTTTAAAGTGATTTTATTGAATATTTATTTTTAAAAAATGCTAAAATTGTTTCTAAAATTATTTTTGTTGTTCTATAATTTTATTTATTATTTTTAGGGATTTATAAAATTTAGAAATGAATATTTTATTTATTATTTAATTTTAAAATGATTTCCTGACTCCATTTAATTGTAAAATCAATATTTAATTCCAAGATATTTCAAAAATCATGAAAATTTTATTTTATTAACTTTTAAATATTTCGAGAATTTTAGAATTGTTTCGGAAATTTTCTGGACTTTATTTACCCGCACATCTGTTCGTTAATTTGCAAAATAAGGGTTTGAAGCGCATTCTAAAAATGATTTAAAAATTTCGAGAATTGTATATTATTAGTTTTAAATTATTTCGAAAATTTTAAGGTGATTCTTGTGAATTATCGGGTTAATATTATTACCCGTAATTATTCGATGAATTTATAAATTCGATGCAAATTCGGATTTTCTCGGGACAGATAATCAGATAAACACGATTGATATTATCCTCAATCCCTAACCCCTATTTTCCTACCCCCATTTCAGTCGTGACTCTCTCTCAATTTCTCTTTTCTCTCTCGTACATCTCCCCTCTCTGTATCTCTCTCACTCGATTAAATCTCTCGCCTCGCATCCCTCACTTTAATCTCTCCCAAACTCAATTCTCTTCCCCGTTTTCCCCGTTTTCCCCTGTATCTCCTCCCCCGCCGCCTCTGAACTTCTTCCTTCCCTCGTTGCCGGTTTTTTTTTTCCGGCGAGGGTGGTGTCTGCGCGTGTGCGCACGTTTGTGTGTGACTCTGCGTTTACGTGTGTTGTGTTCGGTTCCCATCACTGGGTCGCCGTTTCTGCCCTGTTTCCGGCCATTTCCGCCGCGCCTGAGTACTTTCCGGTTCCTTAATTGGGTTTTGTTGATTGTATATATACATACACATGTATATATATATATATATATATATGCTTGTGCAGTTTGATGATATTGTGTCATGTGTTGTTTTTAGTTTTGCTGAATATTGTCTACTGTTACGATCATATATTATTTTAATTCAGTTTCTTAAATCTTGCAGGAAACTATTTGATTATTTTAATGAAATAAAGTAAATTCGTGCAGAAAATTCTTAGTAATTAATCGGTGGGATTCGTGTTGGACGCCCGTTATAAACGGGAACCCGCGAATTTTACTGCCGTTGGCGATGAGCCGACGGTGGACTGTGATGATGCGGTTCTAAGTCTTACGAATAAAATAAAAAATACGAGTAAAAACATAAAAATATGAATAAATGTACGAATAAAAATAGTTAATAACTGAATTGTATTGGTGATTGGATTTGGCGTATGGATTGTCAATTGGATGATTGATTGTTGTTATGTTGTGATTGACGTCGATTTAATTTCGACGGGTAGGCCGATAAACAGAGGAGACGCTGCCCGATTTTCAGGAAATTAATTCCGAAAATACGGGAACGTAACCTATAATTATCAGAGACATCGAATAACCATATACAATTATATTAAATGGACTTGACTGCGATTGAGATAAGATAATTTATAAATAACCGATTGCCCTGTTTATTTCAAAACGACGAGTATGCGTATTTTCTGAAAATAAATACCGAACCGAGTTTCGAAGATGTGAACCATAATTTCTATGTGTATTTCTAAAATATATATAAATATAAATTTGGTTATGAAATCGTATGGGTAGAATGGGGTGACGATTTGATGTTAAGCTTAAGCGGTTATCTGAATTAGGGTATTTCAACCCTGTAGGTTTTAGACAGAAGACTGAGACGTGACATCGGACTAGGAACGATCTAGTGATTAAACTTCGAGATCAATGAAGCTCCAACCAAAGGGTCTGAATGTTGGGATCGTATCGAGAATAGGATAGTAGGTGGACGATAAAGCCGAACGGTCAAAGTCGAACCAAAGTCAACCAGTAATAACGGTTAAAGCTTATTGAGGCAAGTATTCTGGATTTTTCTTTTAAAATACTGCAAGTACTCTTGAATTTCTTTTAAATACTGCAAATATTATTCGCTACTATTCTAAGTTCAGAATAGTTAAATATTTTACATTTCGCTGCAATTACTCATATTATGCTTGTTCATTTATTCTTGTTCCTATAATTCAATTGCTCTCTTGAGCAAATACCCATTCGTTCGGGTTATTTGCGAACCCTAATTTGGGATGTTTTGAAATCAAAATGATTTGATATCAAAATACTCAATGGGCTGGATTGTTACTATACAGGCTGGGTTTTACCCAGACCATTAATTATTAGGCCATAGTTGCCTGGGTGCCCCATATGTTGGTTGGGTCTATGCAGTTGGGTATAGATCCGCACTATCTCCTGACTGATCAGCAGGTTATAGTGCATATGTTGGTTTCTAGTGTCCAGTCCAATTTATTGTTGTTCGCCATTAATGGCATTCCCTCTTGAAATAAAATGTGATTATGGTTTAAAGTTATCCTTTCTTAGCACTCAGTTTTGGGAAATTACAATGTTTCTAAATATATTCGAGGTTCAGATTGTTGCTGCAGCATTAGTTGCTCAGTGATAGTTAGGATCTTGAATGAATTGAGATCTTCTTAATTATTCAACCCGTCCTTATCAGGCTGGTTTAGCAGGCTAAGTCTATGGAAACTTAGTCGATAATGATGGATACTGAATAGTTAGGAATTTCTTAAACGTCGTTTTATAAATAGTTATTGCATTCATTGCTCAATTATGAAATGATACCAGAAGCTATTTTGAAAACACGCGATCTCTAAAGCTCTTACAAAAATGTCATTATGTCCTATGTGATTCATAGCAATGCAAATCAAATTGATTTTTAAGATAACGAGGTATATCCTTTAAATGATTTCGTGTTTCGCCCTTCAAAATATTTCAGAGATTTTGTCTGGAAGTTTTCTTTGAAATTAATGTTTGAAACTCAAATTATATACTTGCTGGGCATTTTTGGCTCACTCTTGCTTTGTCAATTCTTATTTCTGCCAGAAACAGATAAGGATAAAAATGAATAGCTTAGATAGACAGCAGAAGTTCGAGAAATCTCCGCTGTGAGAGGTTGAAGAAGTTAGAAGAATATGATTCGAGCATTAGTTCAGAGGTATTTACAATTGTATTTTAGTTGTTGTAAGTTGTAGAAGATTACATTCTTGTTTCATACCATAACCTGTAAACGATCCGGATTCAAGGGGTTATTTATTTATTTCTTTATTCTATGTAAGGATTGTTTAGTGACACCAAATCTTGACCCCGGATTTGGGGTGTTACACGTATTATGATTAATTATTACATGCTTAATCAAAGAGTCTTTTCAATTTTTATCTCCCTTGCTATAAATTCACACCCTCCATTTTCAAAACATCTCACTGCCTTTTCATACACACTCATCATCTTCTCATTTCATCATAATGGCTCAAACCAACTTTGTACTCGCACTCACGATGAAATTTACTATCTTGCTTTTAAGCTCGATAAGGGTCGTGTCTATTATGAACCCTGGGGACGTAGAGTCAAGATTAACAATCAAATCTTTAGTCCTCATGACGTTCCATCGTCAGTATACGAGGAGCTGTCCTTTGAACAACAAATGGATCTACGATTCTTTCATGTAGAGACCACTCTGGAGGAAGAACTCTTAGCCAAAGAGGCTGAGAGGCGTAGGCTTGAGGCTGTCGAGCTGCAAGAGAACATTATTTCTCTTGAAATGACTATCTCAGGGATTTATCATCGCCGAGCCATAAAGAAGCAAGAAGCATTGAAGAATTTGAAGATGGGATAGTTTCTAGGAATAGTTTCTAGCTTGTGTTAGGACTATTTTATGATTCTTCTTTGTATTCGTCTTTTTCCTAATTAATGAAAATATTTTTGCCTTCTTTGAAATTGTTTAAGTGAATGAATGACTACTGTCATGTTTGTGCTTAAATGATCTTGACTGTTCATATTCAAATAAGTACTGCATGCTTAATCTCAGATACTTTTCATAGTGCATGTGATAAACTAATCTCTATTTAAGTTCATATGTTCACTACAGTACAGATTGAGCACACTATAGGAAGTAACTGATGTTAAAGAAGAAATTTTTGAAAGATATAATTCTTAACCAAATGAGATTTATAATCTTTGAGTGTTATATTTTATCCAAATTCTTTTTCTCATCAAGAAAGTTGTCCAAACCTAATCTCAAAATCATATATCTTATATCTTAAATTTCTTCTTTCAACTGAAATACTTGAATTCATTTCTCAAATGTTTCCAAAAATCAAGTGACATAGTTCTTGAATTATGCTCACCACTCAGAAATAACATTTAGTTGGTTAGAGACTGCTTGATGAGGTAGATCTTAATGATACTAACAGATGCACAGAGGTTTCATCAGTTTTTTCTGAAGACTCCGTGAGAGACTTCAATAAACACATTCAAGTGTTAGTTCTTTGCAAGAAGAACAAGGTTTGGGATCATGGTACATGATAGTAACCTGATCAAATCCTCTCCAATTCAAATGGAGGTTCTCATTATTGGTGAACAACAACTGTCATAACCATAATGTTAACTGTAAGTTTAATTGTGACTTCAGATTCACAAGGTATAACTTATGTTATTACTTTATCAGCATTTATTCTAAAAACTGATATGGTCTTTTCAGTATTTATTTTTCATGATATAAATCCTGTTGGTATGATTATTTCCTAGACCTTATTTAAGGACTACCTCTAGTTATATCACCACAGATCACCCTTATTTAGCCACCTTTTATTCCTGTAGGACAATCTTTCTGAGCTTTTTTCTGTGAGATGTGTGAAAAGATTGAGAGAAAAACAGAATTAAAGAGAGGCAGGATCCTTCCTGGCAAAAGAAGAGGTAGTTGAGAGATAGGATTTAGTAATCCTTGTGAGGAAGCTCTGACTATTAAAAGTCATTAGATGTGTGGTGTGAGGAGTAGTGAGACTACTTTAAAAGAATAGAGAGATTAAGTTTTACCTGTTATATGTTTTCAGGTGCACAAAGTACTAAAGAAACAGATGCTGAAAAACAGTATGTTGAACCTCAAATAAACTCTGATGTACCAAGTGTTGTTAATCTCCCTACAAGTCTAAGGGCTCGTTTGGGGTTTCTTAGAAAATGTAACTTATGACTTAAATTGAAAAGTGTCATATAAATGATATGAATATCGTAACTTATAAGTTATTTAGGTGTTTAGATAATTTTCCGTGTAAGTTACTTATATGTTGATAATGTGTTTGGTAAATTATAACTTATAAGTAAATTATATTTTTTTGAAACAAAATTAAAGTATTTGAGACTAAATCGAAATATTTTTTAATGATTCTTTGTACTTGTGCACATTTTTTAAAATTCATTTACCAATTATGGTAATTTTTTCTAATAAAATTATAATTTTATCGAAGAAATTTTAAAATCAGCTGACCACCGAAAAAGGAGAGTTGGGTAGATATTTTGGGTTAGTTAAAATACTGGTGAATATTTTGGGTCATACTTATTAACTTAAATAAATAAATCAAAAGATAAAAAAAATTAAACATAATTATATTAATACATTAGTATAACAAGATAAAGTTTAAAAATATAATTAAATAAGTATGTATAGAAATTTGTAATGAAAGAAACATAAGAATGAAAATGAGAAAGTAATGTGGCTTCACATTCAGATTCTGTCATATAAGCAGTTAAAAATGATGTTTTTGTTTTTAACCCAAACACTCAGCTAAAATTAGAATGGGCATTAAAGGTGATATAAGTTAAAATGAGGAGTGCCCAAACAGGCACTAAGTACTGATACTTTCTTGCAGTCCATACATTCTACTATTCCACCACATGAGACAATCCCTGTTTTTGTTAAAAAAAAAGTCCATTTACTCTACTATTCCTTCACCTGAAGAAATCCCTGTTGTTGCTGAAGATGAAGTAGCACAACAGTCCATTCATAAAGTTATATCCATTTTAGGGTCCCCACAGCATTCTACAGGAACTGAGGTCCTGGAAGTAAATTTTGAAGCTCCAATTCATTTATCTACAATTCCTGAAGATGTGGAGTTAACTGTTGATGGTATGGAAGCTTCTGAAGCTTCTTCATCACATACTGCACCAATTTCTAATTCTATTCTACATGCTGAAGCTGGTGATGAAGTTCAGCAATTAGTGCAAAATCCAGTTTCCATAGAAGAATCTAATGATTGTGAAGAAGCTAATATTTCTAATGCTATTATAGATCCTGAGGATGATCTTTTCTTCCCTGAAGATATGCCTATGCATATGAGACAACAGAAAACAAAAATGTTAGTTGCTAAGAAGGAATATGATTATTTTGATAATCTCTGGAATGCTCATTGGAAAGATGATACATATCCTATTTCCAGAATAAAAGCTGTTGCACATCTAGAAACAGCAGAATAGAAGATTAAGAATCCTGATATGTTGAATCATCTGAAGCATCAACTTTAGTTGTCAGATCCTTACATAAAGCTCAAGAAGCAACTACTTCTCAAATCAATCAAATCAAAGAATTGGTTATAATTAAATTATGTCAAATTATGACTTGGTTTCCAGATCCGAAATCGAAGGAATTAGAAATTTGGAGGAAGTAAGGACACTAGTAGAATTCAGAAATTTACTGGAATTAACGTGATATTACTACAAATGTGTGAGACCTTGTCTAGATGGATATGCCCTTTTGCAATAGACAAGTGGAATAGAAAGTTATTTGTACATGCAAGTGAGAAGAATGTTTCCAAGAATTGAAGGTTCAAGATAAAGCAAAGAGAAGAAGAAGGAAGAGAATGAAGAAGGGAGGTTGAATGAAGACGAGATTGGAAATTATGCCAATATAGATGTTGTTAGATGATTAAAGAGATTTTATCATATGTAATAGGGTTTTATTAAAGGACTTGAAGATATACCAATATAAAACGATAATGTAATAAGTATTATTCCAAAATACCAGATAACTCGCAAATACAAGTATCTGATGTATGATAAAAGCTGATAATGTTAGCATGTGAACTAAAGTGAGAATGTCTTGATTATGCAGGAAAGAAGATATATAGTTGGCATAGACCTCAATAATTCGAAACATATCTTCAAAACGAAGAAGCCATATATGTGACAGGGGATAGTTGGAGTTGATCAAAAATAAAAGTGTGCGATTAGTGATTATTTAAGTAAGTCTAAGAAATTAGCTGTTAATGGATTTTGATAGTACTATTCTCAAGAATGATAACAGAGTTCAAATCGTTATGAATTGAAAGCTCTCATTCTAGTGTTAGCCACAGAAATGGCTTAACTAATGAAGAACAAATCAGTACTATTAGGAAGAAGGAATTACTTATGTTAAGAAGAGACAATGAATCATGAGAATGGAGAACTTAACTAGGAAAGGAAGTGGAATCAAAAGGATGATAAAGAAATTTTATAAGATGGTCCAGGATGTAAATAAGTTGTGAACATCAGCTGTGTCAGACTACAGTGAAGGATGGAGTGAAACACCTATAACTGGAGATATGAAATTCATTCTGAGAATACGATTAATATGGAGAGTTAAACAAAGGTATTGATTGATATGGCATAAGAATGGAAATGAAAGGACATGTAAATCAATGTCATAACTACCGAAGAATCGAAGCCAGCATCAAAGGTTGAGCATACAACTATAATTATTTCAAAAATGATTATAGTTCGTGAATGGGCGATATAGTAGAACAACTTAAGAACTAGAGGCGAAGAAAATGTTGTTTGAATTACTAGGAATAGGTTAACCAAACCTAACCATTCTTTTATTAATGAATACTTTACATAGGAGTCAGTTCGATATTGTTTAAAGGAGATGGTGGTATGTTATCAGGTTCAAGTAAGGATTGTAATTGATCGATATTATTATTTAATTTAATATATTGGCAGAATTATGGAAAAAAATATGAACCGTACTGAACCGAAATAAGATATATCATTCATGAATGAATAGGCATGAGGTAGGGCAGGAGTAAGAGATATGAGTTGGCTAAAGCTCGATAACTCAAGAGATTCAAGTTATTCCAAGAATATGATACAAGACATAGATGTAAAAAGAATACTTTATGATAATATGGGTTAAAGTGTATGGGAAATGTATCCAGATTAGTATATTTTCTTTTAAATAGTAAAAGATTTTTGATCGATGAATATATGCGATTGTGACTCAAAGAAATTGAGGTACAATAATAATATGTTATGAATCAAACACATCTATTGAGATTTTCTCCTCAATTCTTAATTCTAGAATTGATTTAAGACATTTAGAAACCAAAGGCGCCATGATCGCAGTATATCATTCGCAGATGGACGAAAAGTATAGGAGAATGATTAAAGAGCCTGGAATACGATTGGAAGCGATTACAAGCTAGGCTAATTTGTGACACCCTCACAATCAGGGGTCTAGATTTTGGAGTCACCATGCTACAAATTACAATATTATAAAACAGAATCATAAACATAATGCCATGGCCCCTTGCACTGCTACAGGATCTAATACAGGTTAAGGTATGAAACAAGTTACATCTAACTACACAACATGATGCTATTACAATCTTTTCTAAATACAAAAGATAACTTCATATAGAAGCTGTCACTGATCTACCCCCTTTCTAGCTACCTGCGATGACATAGCGAATCTAATTGTGCGTGAAGGTCCAAAGTTAGCATTCTTCCTAGCTGACCTTCTAAATCCAACCATACTCGAGCTTAACTGTAAAATTTAGATAACAAAGCAACGTGAGCTACAAAAGCTCAGCAAGTAACAATAACATTAAAACAGTTAAGCTATCAGGGATCAATAGGTATCAAGGACAACTATGATATTCAAATGGAAATCCAATATAAGGAATAAGGAAAGGAATTATAGAAAAAAAACTCCTTATCGTCAGTTCAAAATTTAAGTTTTCTTTCAAAACTCTTCATAAAATTCTTTCTAACATCTTTTCAAAAACCTTTTCAAGCAAACATTTTCTAAGGAAATCTTTATTTCTAAACATATCTTTTGATTGGAGTTTTCCCACAACGTCATAGACAATAAGGGTGATCAGCCACGTAATGCCTCCCATCAGGACCTAATCATCATTCTGAGCTTCCATATATATAGGGTCCCCTAAGACTAGTTCCAAAACTAGTCAGCTAGACTTATTTCCATTGCTAGCGCAACACAACCAAAAATGCTGGACCGGCGTCACTCGGCCACTTACGCCTCCAATCTATAGGAATCCGTAGAAAACATTTTCGACGAAATTCCTATATCATTTATGAAAATATCTTTCAATTTTAAGCTTTACCAACCTTTTGATGAAATAAGACCTTATTGGAAAGTCTGAAATCATATTTAAGTTCATTTTTGAAACTTAGGGATATCATGTCAAGTATCAGGTATCGAAAAGAACGCAATGGGTTCAAACATAGGTATTATCAACAATGAACCAAAAGGTTCTCATAATTAATGAAATTGTGAGCATTTGAAAATATAAAGGAAACAGGCTTATTTATCAATGGCTGAGATATGGTATTCAAAATTTAAATCAACAGGCAGGAATATAAGAAAAAGAGAGAGAGAGCAATTGAGGTTTCGTTACTTGCCTCTCAAAAGTATCACACTATCACAGTCCTGCCTAACCACAATCTACACTGGATCTTAGCTTTAACTTTTTCCTTTCCTATGCTTGCGTACTCACTCTTTAACTCTACACGAGTAAGAACTCTATTTCAGAATCATTCTAAATACAGTTCGACGTTCACTTTAAACGTCTACCTTAACTACCCCTTTCGCGATACCTACATTATACTTATATATGTACTATTATTTCATATATATATATATAGCACATATATCATAAATAGGTCACATAGCACATAACACATATTGCACATATGGTCACTATCCGATCTTCAATTTCAAACTTAGGAAATAATTCTTTATTTGAAACAAAATTTTAAATTTAAAACTCTCTTGCAAATTATTTGATCATGTTTAGAAAATAAACTTTAAGTTTAAAAGAATTTGAAATCCATATTATAGTTTGACGAATTAATTGTAAGTCAAACTAAGTTGATTCGAATAACTGATCGTCATTTGATAACTTAATTCGACTAGCAACTAACCTAGTAAAACTATAATAGTATTTAAGCATCTTGAAAATGTAATCGCTTTTCGAAGATAGTCTAGTTACTCGACAAGTGAAACTACATTGGATAGCTAGCCAAACTATGTTAGATCTTTAAAAGATTTTAACGAAATTTCGGAAGCATATCCTCTGTATTTCCAACATACCAGTCGATCATTGTCGACACCCAAACAGAAGCAATCAGCCTCATATACAATCACAATACTATATTATGGTAGTATAATACTACTATAAAAACTTCATCACAAATATACCATTCAACTTACTTGCTCTTTATACTATTTCAAGAATAAACAAGTAAATAATAAACCATTCTATAAAAATAAGTACATTAATTTATAAATACTTTACACAACTAGTACATTATTATGGATACTAGTTTACAATCAAAACAGACCAAACAGCAAAACACATTTAACAATCAAGGACATAAACCAATTTCAATAAGGCACATACTAGCACACGCCATCACACAAATACACATATTCTATCGTATTTACCATATTAAAGCTAGATACAAGATTACTCATCAAAATGTCTTATACATAGACTCTTAAGAGTTTAAAGTATAACCTGACCATCTTGAAAGAATGCCAATTTACTCTGTTATATTAAAGTCAAAAGAAAAATCATAAAACATGAAAGTTGTAGATACTTCTGAGATCTTTCCAAGAGGGTAAGGATCATTAAAAATGGATAAATAATGAATTCGGAAATTGGATAAATGTGGGCTGCCTGAACAGAGCCAGGCCCTGATCGCAGAAGTAATTTAACATTTAAGACTCCTAAATCCCAGAATATGACTCTGAGTTGTCAACACAAAATGTAGAGTTTGAAAAGATCTTTTCAGAATGGTATTCTTCAAAATTTTCTGATAAATATTTAATTTACTATAAATTTTCAAATTCTGCCTCTCAGTTTTGAAAATTTTCTGGCAGGTTACAAAAACTGCAGAAATCACCTCCTTATATGCAGAATTTCAAAAAACTTAAAGAATCAAAGTTGTAGAGAATTGAATTATATTTCCAGAGACTCTGAAATCATAACATTCTGACCTCCCATAAATTTTATACGAATTTGGCAAGAAAACAGAACCTAATACTTTGAAATTAAACCTTATATCTTTGTAACTATATTAACAATCAATTTCATATAGAAAAGCCATTTAAACACATGTTTCTGTCATCAACAACAAAACAATAACATGCATATATCAAAACTAATATACATCAAGATATCTTAGCATGTATTACTAATTTATTGCCATAATTATGTTTAGAACTTAAATTCATAAAAGAACACTACATGCAAAGGAGATTAATTACATACAACACTTTTTAAATAATTAGATTCACTTAAACACTCTTATCACCATCAACTACATCACATAAGTCAAGAAATCCATTCTCTCATATATACATATACACAAGCCGCATATATATATACTTCCATGATACAAAACTTTAGTACTTTAAACCACTAAATTAATAACTATTTTCACCAAGAAACACCATATACATACACATTCTTCACGTATACATACACCCGCATGTATACAACACATATAAGACACCAATTTCCAACATGCAACTATAATCCATGACATGCAATTTGAATTAACTAACACTAACACTCTATTACTCAATAAACTCAAGTGAAATCACATGAAACTCTAGTTTCTCCCTCAACAACACCAAACTTAAATATACACACACCTATACATACACACAGATACCAGCATGCAAAGTACAAGTTTAATGTAAAAGAAGAGAAAAGATTAGATCCTTACCTAGCAACAAAGGAAGAAGAAAAAGTTGTGTGCTTGTGTGTGTGGTTTTTGGCCGGGGGAAAAGAAAACCGAGAGGAAGAGATGGGGGAGGATGATGTCTCGGGTAAAATGAGGAAAGAAAGAGGGAGACTGATGTTTTATTTAATAAAACAAGGGTATTTTGGTAATTTCACGTATAAAAGTTTTTGTTTTAATAGTTTTTTTTGATAAATGAATGCAAAAACGTTTCTTTAATAAAATACAAACTATTCTGAATGTTATAAATTTAATATTTTTAAAATGTAGAGCACGAAATTAGCTTCCCGTGCAAATTTTTAAAATATTTTTCTGATGCACGGTTATTTTTGTATGAATTTTACAAGTTTGACTACGAAAAGTGCAAAAACTTTTCTTAATTCGAATTAAAAATAGGAAATAGCCCAAAATACTCACTTTCACATTATTATAAAGTTTAATACCAAAATAATGATTGTAGAATAATAATAAAAGTTTTACTGTTTTCCAACTATTTTTCAGAAATTTAAATAAACATTTATTCACACTTTATTTTTCAATATTCACTTAAAATTTCATAAATAAATTTCCAAGCACTCTAATAATCACATAAATAAATTTCAAACATACTAATAATCACTTAAACCACACTTTAGCATATAAATATCACATATTTTTTTTTTCTAACTAACTTCTTATATTTCCATAATTCCCACTTTTCCACTTTTCAATTTCCGCTTTCACATTTCACTTTCACATTTAAATTTCCGTCTTTAAATTTTATAATGCTATTATAGCATCAATAAATCCACAATTCACTTTATCACAATTCCTCTGAAATACATCAGACTGAAATAAATATATTATTATATATATTTATTCTCTACTTTCACATAAATAGCACAGAAACAAATAATCATTATATTAAAATTTTACGGTCATTACATTCTTCCCCCCTTAAAGGATTCTGTCCCCAGAATCACGCCTAAGTAAACAATTAGGGATACTTTTCGAGCATTTCACTCTCAAAATCCCATGTGAACTCTTCCACAAGAGGATTTCTCCATAAAACTTTGACTAGGGACACAGATTTATTCCTAAGCGCTTTTCTCTCCGATCTACCATCTTTATCGGATGTTCCTCATAAGACAAGCTAAATCCTTAAGTATCCATATTCTATTTCATGGTCCGTAATTGGAATCCTAAAGTTTAAGAACCATTACACAATATAATGTGAACATGGCGTATGTGCAGAGATAATATCATCTCAAACACGACTTATCTTGTCCTTCAAAACTTTGCGTAAATCCTGATGCACAGAATCTCGTCTGATGGTTCGTCTATACTCCAACATTTTTAGATTGAAGGTAAGGTATATAAAAATGCAAAATTCTCACTTGCGCCAATTCTTGATTCAAAAGTTTGTCGATGAAACACATTGTTTCAGAATAGTTTATTGGAACTAAGGTTCAATGATCAAGAAGAAAAGAATGAAAATGATAATGACATGATTGAGAACAACCATATTAGTACTTAAGATGGCCAGTCTTAGTACCATACAGTTCACAACACATATTTAGGTGGCGTCCCACCAAACTATTTGTCACGAAGACAAACAGCCACAGTACGTGTATTGTTTGTCTCAATCAGATGACCAATTTTCAAGGAAAAAAAAGATGTTCGAAGGGAGTTGGAAGTGTAGAACAGATTCTGGATACTTTTAGAAAACAATAAAAATTACACTTTAGAGTGGTAGAAGAGAAATTTATCATTGGTCATTTTCATAGGTTTCTCATACACGTACTTGTATAACAACTGTAACCCATTCTTTTGTATCTCAAGATTGGATTACACATCCACATCAATGTAGCTTTTCATATCAGATTCACTACTTCTTTTCCATCAATCACGGAAACTCATGAACATGAATATTTGCAGCAATAACCTCTTTCCACGTTATTCACACTCGGAGCTTCCGAATCGCTCTTTCCTCGTAATACACTCATAGATCAAAATCTATCTAGGTTCGTTTGATGACATTAATGGTATTCTTACATATAGAGCCCATAAGGTGATATACCAATATTCGCATTACATTTGCTATGGCATAAATCCACTAACGACGGATGTTCATCCTTAGTTTTATTTACTGTATAAGGCGTCCACTCTTAGAATATCATCCCCTGTCTAAATCATCCTTTCTTTTGAAGATGCACTCATTGACGATGAATTGTTCTCACCTACATTTTAGTGTCTACACAAACTTGGAACTTACTCCAGAGTCTTTGAGTAATTCTTTGTTATACCTTCTGCAATACACTCTGAAACCCCATACCACATGACTATTATCCTCATCTAGTTGTCTTGTAGAAATGTTTCATTAACCAATTAGAAATGTACTAACTTGATTGATTTCTACCATCGTTCTTGTCTTATATTAAGTCCTTTCTATATAAAGACAAAACTTCTGGATCCTTTAATCCATACGGGTTTTCTTACTTGTTTCTATACGAATAAATGTCTCCAAATCTTGGGGCACTCAAGTTTCTGTTAGTTTCAAATCATTTGCTAAATGATTTTACTTGCAAGACTTTCGTTGTTCGGTAACTATGCTCAATAACCTGACCATATTGTACCAAAATGCATTCTAACCCATTATAAGAAATACCATTATAAATCGCAAACATATCTTTAAAATTCAAGTTAGGAAATCTTTATTTCAAAACATATCTTTTGATTGGAGTTTTCCCACAACGTCATAGACAATATGGGTGATCAGCCACGTAATGCCTCCAATCAGGACCTAATCGTCCTTCTGAGCTTCCATGTATATAGGGTCCCCTAAGACTAGTTCCAAAACTAGTCAGCTAGACTTATTGCCATTGCTAGCGCAACACAACCAAAAATGCTGAACCGGCGTCACTCGGCCACTTACGCCTCCAATCTATAGGAATCCGTAGAAAACATTTTTGACCAAATTCCTATATCATTTATGAAAATATCTTTCAATTTTAAGCTTTACCAACCTTTTGATGAAATAAGACCTTATTGGAAAGTCTGAAATCATATTTAAGTTCATTTTTAAAACTTAGGGATATCATGTCAAGTATCAGGTATCAAAAAGAACGCAATGGGTTCAAACATAGGTATTATCAATAATGAACCAAAAGGTTCTCATAATGAATGAAATTGTGAGCATTTTAAAATATAAAGGAAACAGGCTTATTTATCAATGGCTGAGATATGGTATTCAAAATTTAAATCAACAGGCAGGAATATAAGTAAAAGAGAGAGAGAGCAGTTGAGGTTTCGTTACTTGCCTCTCAAAAGTATCACATTATCACAGTCCCGCCTAACCATAATCTACACTGGATCTTAGCTTTAACTTTTTCCTTTCCTATGCTTGCGTACTCACTCTTTAACTCTACACGAGTAAGAACTCTATTTCAGAATCATTCTAAATACAGTTCGACGTTCACTTTAAACGTCTACCTTAGCTACCACTTTCGCGATACCTACATTATACTTATATATGTACAATTATTTCATATATATATATAGCACACATATCAGAAACAGGTCACATAGCACATAACACATATTGCACATATGGTCACTATCCAATCTTCAATTTCAAACTTAGGAAATAATTCCTTATTTGAAACAAAATTTTAAATTTAAAACACTCTTGCAAATTATTTGATCATGTTTAGAAAATAAACTTTAAGTTTAAAAGAATTTGAAATCCATATTATAGTTTGACGAATTAATTGTAAGTCAAACTAAGTTGATTCGGATAATTGATCGTCATTTGATAACTTAATTCGACTAGCAACTAACCTAGTGAAACTATAATAGTATTTAAGCATCTTGAAAACGTAATCTCTTTTCGAAGATAGTCTAGTTACTCGACAAGTGAAACTACATTGGATAGCTAGCCAAACTATGTTAGATCTTTAAAAGATTTTAACGAAATTTCGGCAGCATATCCTCTGTATTTCCAACATACCAGTCGACCAATGTCGACACCCAAATACAAGCAATCAGCCTCATATACAATCACAATACTATATTATGGTAGTATAATACTACTATACAACTTTCATCACAAACATACCATTCAACTTACTTGCTCTTTATACTATTTCAAGAATAAACAAGTAAATAATAGACCATTCTATAAAAACTAAGTACATTGACTTATAAATACTTTACACAACTAGTACATTATTATGGATACTAGTTTACAATCAAAACAGACCAAATAGCCAAACACATTTAACAACCAAGGACATAAACCAATTTCAATAAGGCACATAATAGCACACGCCATCAAACAAATACAAATATTCTATCGTATTTACCATATTAAAGCTAGATACAAGATTACTCATCAAAATGTCTTATACATAGACTCTTAAGAGTTTAAAGTATAACCCCACCATCTCGAAAGAATGCCAATTTACTCTATTATATTAAAGTCAAATGAAAAATCATAAAACATGAAAGTTGTAGATAATTCTGAGATCTTTCCAAGAGGGTAAGGCTCATTAAAAATGGATAAATAACGAATTCGGAAATTGGATAAATGTGGGCTGCCTCAACAGAGTCAGGTCCTGATCGCAGAAGTAATTTGACATTTAAGACTCCTAAATCCCAAAATATGACTCTGAGTTGTGAACACAAAATGTAGAGTTTGAAAAGATCTTTTCATAATGGTATTCTTCAAAATTTTCTGATAAATATTTAATTTACTATAAATTTTCAAAGTCTGCCTCTCAGTTTTGAAAATTTTGTGGCAGGTTACAAAAACTGCAGAAATCACCTCCTTATAAGTAGAATTTCAAAAAACTTAATGAATCAAAGTTGTAGAGAATTGAATTATTTTTCTAAAGACTCTGAAATCATAACATTCCGACCTGTAATGAATTTTATACGACTTTAGCAAGAAAACATAACCTAATACTTTGAAATCAAACCTTATATCTTTATCACTATATTAACAATCAATTTCATGTAGAAATGCCATTTAAATACATGTTTCTCTCAGAAACAACAAAACAATAACATGCATATATCAAAACTAATATACATCAAGATATCTTAGCATGTATTACTAATTTATTGTCATAATTATGTTTAGAACTTAAATTCATAAAAGAACACTACATGCAAAGGAGATTAATTACATATAACACTTTTTAAACAATTAGATTCACTTAAACACTCTTATCACCATCAACTACATCACATAAGTCAAGAAATCCATTCTCTCATATATACATATACACAAGCCGCATATATATACTTCCATGATACAAAACTTTAGTACTTTAAACCACTAAATTAACAACTATTTTTACCAAGAAACACCATATACATACACATTCTTCACATATACATACACCCATATGTATACAACACACATAAGACACCAATTTCCAACATGCAACTATAATCCATGACATGCAATTTGAATTAACTAACACTAACACTCTATTACTCAAGTGAAATCACATGAAACTCTAGTTTCTCCCTCAACAACACCAAACTCAAATATAGACACACCTATACATACACACGGATACTAGCATGTAAAGTACAAGTTTAATGTAAAAGAAGAGAAAAGATTAGATCCTTACCTAGCAACAAAGGAAGAAGAAAAAGTTGTGTGCTTGTGTGTGTGGTTTTTGGCCGGGGAAAAGAAAACCGAGAGGAAGAGATGGGGGAGGATCATGTCTCCGGTAAAATGAGTAAAGAAAGAAGGAGGCTGATGTTTTATTTAATAAAACAAGGGTATTTTGGTAA
Organism: Apium graveolens; assembly: GCF_009905375.1. NCBI lineage: Eukaryota > Viridiplantae > Streptophyta > Magnoliopsida > Apiales > Apiaceae > Apium > Apium graveolens. Next base: position 181,014,440 of record NC_133648.1, on the reverse strand, counting down.
TTTCACGTATAAAAGTTTTTGTTTTAATAGTTTTCTTTTGATAAATGAATGCAAAAACGTTTCTTTAATAAAATACAAACTGTTCTGAAAGTTATAAATTTTATATTTTTAAAATGTAGAGCACGAAATTAGCTTCGCGTGCATATTTTTAAAATATTTTTCTGATGCACAGTTATTTTTGTATGAATTTTACAAGTTTGACTACGAAAAGTGCAAAAACATTTCTGAATTCGAATTAAAAATAGGAAATAGCCCAAAATACTCACTTTCACATTATTATAAAGTTTTTAATACCAAAATAATGATTGTAGAACAATAATAAAAGTTTTATTGTTTTCCAACTAATTTTCAGAAATTTAAATAAACATTTATTCACACTTTATTTTTCAATATTCACTTAAAATTTCATAAATAAATTTCCAAGCACTCTAATAATTACATAAATAAATTTCAAACATACTAATAATCATTTAAACCACACTTTAGCATATAAATATCACATATTTTATTTTTCTAACTAACTTCTTATATTTCCATAATTCCCACTTTTCCACTTTTCAATTTCCACTTTCACATTTCACTTTCACATTTAAATTTCCGTCTTTAAATTTTATAATGCTATTATAGCATCAATAAATCCACAATTCACTTTATCACAATTCCTCTGAAATACATCAGACTGGAATAAATATATTATTATATATATTTATTCTCTACTTTCACATAAATAGCACATAAACAAATAATCATTATATTAAAATTTTATGGTCGTTACATAATTGAACAAAGAAATACGTGGAAAATGAAGTAGAACAACCAGTGAAGGTTGCAAGCGTTCATGAGCACGAATTATTAAAATTAGAAAGAAAAGAAGGTTAGTATAAATTAAGTTGTTCCTTTTGAAGCAATAAGATGGGCAAGGAGGTTATCAGTGAGTTGAACTTACTACCACACGATTAGCAAATTCATAGGATGTTTATATGTATACCTAGGAAGACTAAGTTAGCTCAAAAATGGAGACTAAGGTTACATTGTATGAGTAATTGGTGGAATATGATATCAGCAAATGGCTGTTAAGTAATGATTGAGGTCACGAGTTAAAGTTTATAAAAAAAGTTGTACGGGTATGAGATTAACCTGAGAAATTGTAAGTGAAATACTTGAAACACATCATTATCTGTCCTTATTATGATTCTGTTGACAGAATCCTTTTAAGGGGGAAGAATTAAATATCCGGGAAAATATCGTGTATTTATTTTTACTAATAAATAATTGTTATTTAATTTTATGTGAATTTTTAAAGAATTATTTGATAATTGGAAGTGATGTTTCGGTATTTATATATGATAAAATTAGGGTATTTTAATTTTTAATTATCCAGAATCAAATATTGATAATTTTGGTATTTTTTCTGGTAATTTTTATATTGTTATATAATTTCAGAAGGATTTATATTTAATTATTATTATTTTAAAGTAAATATAAAATTACTTTATAAAATCGAGAATCGTCCAACTTCAACTGCTTTTGCGTTTTTAAGACCCGAAACTCTTCATAAAACTCCTTCCTAACTTAATCTAATTATTATGAATATTTTCTGTATTTTGACTTTTTCGATCCTGGGTACGGTTTGACCCGTACGAGTCCCGGTGCAAATTTTTTGATACGATAGTCATTTCGGTAGATCAATAAAACCCGTATTCTCGAGAGACATGTTATTTTTACATTATTTTCTCATAGGGTGTTTTATCAGAGGCTCTGTTTTGATAATTACCCAAATCTGGTATCTAATTGTAATTATAGTTTTTGTTTTTAAAAGTGATTTTATGGAAACTTATTTCCATAAATATTGTAATTATTCTTATAATTATTTTTATGGCTTTATAATTTCAATAATTATTTATGGGGATTTATAAAATTCAGAAAACAATATTTCATCGATGATTTATCCCTAAATGACTTTCTAATTGTATTTTAGTATAAATTTAGTATTAAATCCCAGAATGCTTCAAAAATTATGAAACTCATATTTTATTGAGTTATGAATATTTCGAGAATTTTAAAATTATTTCAGAAATTTTTCTGATTAAATTCACCCGCACGTTAATTCGTTAAATCGTTAAATACGGGTCTGATGCGCGTTCCAAAAATGATTTAAAATTATGAAAATTTTATATTATTAGTTTTTAATTATTTTGGGAATTTTAAAACTATTTTGATAGTTTATTGGATTAATTTTATCTGTAAATTAGCTTGTTAAATTGCGAGTTTCGTGTTGTTGTCGGGTTTTACAGATTAAAGAATAACAAGATAGTGAGATAATTACAATTGAGCATATCTGCTCACTCCAAATTATTTGTCCCTCTCTCTCACATCGACTCTCTCTCTCTCAAAATTCCTCTCGCTTCCTTCTAACCTCTCTCCTCTCGTCTCTCTCAGTCTTTCCGCCTCTCCTCTCCTTTAATCTCTTTTCTTTGTTCTCTTTTTCCCCTGTTTCGCTGTTGCTCCATCTTGCAATTTTGGGTGAGTTTTAGCCGGTTTTCTCCGACGATTCCTCCGATTCTGCCCCTGTTTTCGGATTATATACATACACACAAATATATATGGTTATCTATGTATGTGTGTAGCTATTTTTTGTCCTTGTGTTGCCGCCTCTCGGCATTTCCGAGAGGCATGGTGGCGTGTGTGCCATGCATATGCGTGTGTGTGACTGTGTGTTGTTGATGTTCTTGGTTGTGATTGTGGTTCGGATATTCTAAAATTTATTTTATTATTTTGCAGGGAATTATGACTAGTATTCGTGATATAAAAATGAATTTCATGCGGAAATTTTTATTAATCGGTGGAATTGGCGTTGGAAACCCGAAATTAATCGGGTACCTGCGAATTTTACCGCCGTCGGCGATGAACCTCGGTGAGCCAATGGTGGATGGTGATGATTTTAATCTGAGTCTTATATTTATAAATTAAATAAATTAGTTCGTAAAATTAATTTCAAAATGAAAACAAGTTAATTATTTAAAAAAAATCGTATTGATGCATGGGTTTCCTAATTGATTTGGTTGGGATTATAACGTCGATTATGTTTCGACGGATAGGCCGATAAACAGAGGACGCGCTGCCCAATTTGTTAGAAATTAAATTCAAAAATATTGGGACATATCCTGTGATTATCGGGATTACTAGTCGAACGTATATAACTATATAATTATAAATATTTTACGGAACATACTTGCATGTTGTGATAAATTATTTTATAAAATATTTGACAACCCTATTTTTCCGAAACGAAGGATATATGTGTTTTCCGAAAACAAATACTGAACCAAGTTTTGAGTACGTGGACCTGATTGTTATGTGTATTGCAATAATACGTATAATTATGAGTCGGATTTTGATATCGTTCAGGTAGAAATGATAGTGATATTATGTCAAACATAAGCTAAGTGAGGGTATTTCGATGCTGTAGGATCCAAAAGAAAGACCCAAATCCTGAAGTCGGTTTAAAGATAACCTAGTGTTCGGTAGGAAAAGCTCTGCAAGATGCGGAGTATTTAAGACGATAAGAACCAAACGTTGGATAAAGATGGAATAAAATAATATCGAATATCTAGCTTCTAGAAATTGCCAGAGTAGCATATTGAAATAAAAAGACTGTGAGATCATGAAACGTCAGACTGAGATGACTGTGTTATTACTTAACGCCAAAGGCATGTATTCCTAAACTTTCTTATGATATACTGCAAGTAATTCTTTTTCAGAATAGTTAACTATTTTATATTTCGATGCAATTACTCTTAATTATGCACGTACCTTTCATTATTGTTCCTTTATTATTGATTAATCTCTTGAGCAAATACCTATTATTCCGGGGTATTTGTGAACCCTGAATCGGGATGTTTTGATATCAAAATACTCTACTGACTGGATGGTTATGATAGGGCCAGGAATGGGCTGGACCCTAAGGGTCGGGAATGGACCGGAACCCTGATATTGGGCCATAATGCCTGGGTACCGGAATGGAACTATACAGGTAGGTATAGATCTACACTATATCCTGACTGATCAATAGGGAATGAGTGTTGTAACGACTGAGGAATTACGCTTGCATTATATTATAATAATAATAAATTATGTGTATTATTATGTGATTAACTGTGTTGAGGCATTAAACCCTAATTGTTATGTGCTACGTGTTGTCTGTTTTGATCGGAACATGTTTTGGATATTATTGAGTGTTTTATCCCGAGTTATATATTTTATATCAAAACCCGTACAGCTCAAACAGTATTTTAAAAGCCCATATTTCAAACAAAATCATTGGCTCTGTTTTATTAAAAATGCCCTGTACCGTATTGCTATTCTGAACCCCTAGACGTTTTACCAATTGACCTTTTTCGCGAAAAACGACTTTTCCGGACCCCTTCGGGTACCAAAAGCCCCACAAAAATCACATTTTTATTTTTATATGATCATGAAATTATCATATATCATTTTTCTTTGTATTTTTGTATTTTTCACAATTTTTGGGAATTTTTAACATTTATTTTGTATTTATTGGATATTTAAAAATTAATTATTAATACCCAAAAATTATAAAAATTGGGGTCAAATATTTTTATTAGGAGTGTAATTAGCCCCTTAATTTTATTTAGGGGTATTATTTTACATAGTATAAATATCTGATTTTTCAGTAATTATCTATTAATTAATTATAAAAAAAAATCAGAAAATAATTCAGAAAATTCAGAAAGGGGGATTAGGGTTCTTGGAGTTCTTGGAATCAAAGCCAATTTTGATCGTGATTTTGTTAACCAAATCAGTCATGTAAGTATCCGTTTTGAAGCTGATTGATTGTAGTTTTCGATTATGCAATCGTTTTTAATGTTTGATGGATCGAATTTAAATTTGTATTTTCGGGTTTTAATTACGAATTCGGGTTTGAATTTCTAGTTGTTGTTTGTTGATTCTGTTGATTGGGTTGATTAGATCGTCGAGTTTACAGTTGAACGGCACCGGTTTCGTCGGTTTTGGAGTCGATTTCGTCCTCGTCGGAGAACCGCCGCCACGGTGGTGTTCTTCGTTTTTCCGATGACGGTGTCGACGAATGGAGAAGAAGGAAGGTGGGAGGAGGTTGATATGGTGGCCAGGAACGATCACGCAGAGAAACGGGATGGAAAGCAACGTTCGATTGTCGTTTTTACTCGCCGGAAAAACCCACCGGAACGACGCCGGTGGGCTGTTCTTCGCGACCCGGGTTCGACCCGGTTTGCAACCCGGAAACGACCCGGGTTTGATCCTAAAAGTCCAACCCCTGTTCCTGTTTTTGTGTTTCTGAATAAATTAATTATTTATTTATATTTTAGTAATTAAAAATCAGTTTTAATAATTCTAGAAATTAATTAAAATTTAGTTTTATATTCTGAAAAATAGTATTTATAATTTCTGATTTATTTTATTAAATTATAAATTCGAATTTATTTATTTAATTAATTATTTAATTATTTATCTAATTATTTATTAATTATCTAATTAATTAATAATTGGGTAATTAATTAATAATTAGGTAATTAATTAGTAAATAAGGATTAGAAATAATTAAGTAATGTGATTAATAATCTAATAATTAGTTAATAGTACGAGTAATGATTCGATAATTGAATTATTATTCGAGTGTTAGTTATTTGAATAATATTGTAATAATCATTCGTATCGTATAATTAGATATCCGTAATTAATTAATTAACGAATCGTACGAGTTTCAATAATAATCTAATAGATCGATAATTATGCGGGAGTTGCGAGTGGCTCGTGAGGATACGAGTGATTAATCGTTAAGTGATCTATAATTCGAATAATTCGTAGCTATTCGATAAATAGCGTATCAGTTAATTAAGTTGATTGATTAATTGTAAATAATCGATCTAATCGAATAAATATCGATAAGTTATAAATATTATAATAAATTGTGATTAATCCTAATAATTAGGGATTAATTATTTTAAATTAGTAAATAATCATCTATTAATTATTTATTAGTTATTTATTTATTAAGTGATTAATTATTTCAATAATTAATCACATAATTTTCAATAAATCGTAACTTCTTCGTTTTAACTCCAAAAATTATAAAAAAATTATTTTTGACTTTGATTTTTCTTAAATAATTATTTAAAAATTATTTTAGGATTTAAAAGGTTATAATAATTATCTATATTGAATAATAAATTGAATTATCAGTGTTTAATTCATAACAATTCAACCGTTAATCCGATTTGAGTGAAACGAAGACCCCTAGACTCAGAAAAATGAGACGAATCCAATAAAAATAGTTGTAAGTTATAATTTATTCTGAAAAAGAGTGGTTTGGTGATAATTGATAGTTCGTAGGTCCTAGTAGGGATATAATTGAGCCGAATAAATCCCGAAAAATTATAATAAAATCAGATACGACTAGTAATGCAGGTATAAGTCTAGAATTGATTCTAAAAATAATTATAAATCTAGAAATTAATTATGTGCTTTACGTGCTACGTGCTTTATGTGATTATGTGAATAGATGTGCTGTATAAATGTATGTATATATATATACATATGCGAGTCAGATAGAAACGCATGGGTAGACTGATAAGGCTGCGTGATATCAATTCAAGATACACGTATGTAGTAAATTATCTAAACACCTATCTTTCCATGATTTGTTCAGTGTTAGCAAGGCAGAACAAGCTAGAGTCAGAAGGCAGTGAGTTAAACCAGGTTAAGTACACGAAAGGCAAGTACCCCTAACTTCACTTATTGTTCAAGTGATGTTCATTTCGAATTATATTATGCAAGTTTTTCCCCTATTCTAAATTCAGAATAGTGATTTATAATTCCTTTCTATCGTATCAATTCTCTTTGATAATTATTGTTCATATACACTGTTACCCATTTATATCACTTGTTCCATTTCATTTAAATTCTTGATTTACCCAATTTATGGAATTCTTGTTCATATTTCAATTCCTTTACCCTTGTTACATATAGTCTGGTATATCCTGGTGTTAGGATATATCAATAGCATTCCGATTATTCCGGATGCTAAGCCTTGGACTGGATGGTTACTTTACGAGCTGGGTTTTACCCAGGTCATTAATTAATAGGCCATAGTTGCCTGAGTACTCCTAATGTTGGTTGGGTCTATGCAGTTGGGTATAGATTCGCACTATATTCTGACTGATCAGCGGATTATAGTGCATATGTTGGTTCTTGTTTCCAGTCTTGTTCATTTGGCACTCGCCATCATTGGCAAATTATTATCATATACAGATACAGATGGTTGTTACAACCAACAGCTTATTGTTTCTCTTATTTCTCTTTCTCTATACCATATATATATACTTTTGCAGGCTTGTTGAGCAATTTTGGCTCATTTCTTTTATTGTCACTCCTATTGTTTTACAGTTAAGGTAGAGAATGAAACCCATCAGGACCCGCGTAGTCAAGAAGCGAGTCAAGCAGCGGGACCCTCTTATACCAAGAGTGTTCCTTCCTATTCCCGAAGAGAGTTTTGAAGTGCCAGATCAGGTGTAGCAGGATAAGTAGTAATGTTGGGTTGAATAAAAGTTTTGTGTAGTTTGAATAAAAGATTATGTAGGGAAACTGTAGATAGAATAAAGTTTTGTAATAAAGAGAGTTCTTGAGACAGGTTTTATTTAGTTGGGTTTGTAATAAAGTGTAGTGCATGATTCTTGTTTTTCAAACTCAAACCTTAAAAGATCCTGAGTAGTGATAGTTCGGGGTAATTATTATATTTATATTCCGCTTGTGCAGGTATAGTTGGTAATTGTTGTTAATAATGCCCCAAATCTATACCCCGGATTTGGAGGGTGTTATAGTTGGTATCCGAGCTTAGTTTTGACCTTGGAAAACAAGAATGTTAGGATTGAGATAAGATAGGAAAATAAGATAGGATGAGAGTGGGAGTGTTAGGACTGTTTGTCTATGTGATTAGAAGTTATGAGTTATAGGATTGTGATTTGATTGTTTTTGTGTTATTATTTTTATGTATATTAGATGGCTTCTTTATCATCATCTACGGAGAGGACCGAGACAGATCCAGTGGATGCACCGGTAGTAGCCCCAGTGTCAGAGCAGGTTTTACCTCCATTGCCACCTGAGCCAGCACCAGAGATACCACTTCCCCCGGAGGTACCAGGTTTTGCAGATTATTTTCCATATGTTGAGCCAGAGATACCAGATATTCCACCATTAGATTTTCCGATGTTTGATATTCCTGATATGGTTGATCTTCCGCAGTGGGAGGATTTAGAGCCTCAGATTCCTATGCCACCAGTGGAGATTCCAGAGATGCCACCGATGGAGCCAGAGGCAGTGCCGCCTGTGTATGCGCCTATGGAGCAGCCTGTCTTATTTCCTGCCCCATTAGCCATTTATGCACCTGTTCCAGGAGTGTATCAGTTTCCTCAGCCGGAGTTTATGGATGAGGTCGTGGTAGATGGACCATTACCTTCTCGAGGTTCCAGCACTGATCTTCATGAGCATCATACCGTGACTTACCAGCGCTTTCAGGCAGAGAGGGAGGAGAGGATTAGATGGCAGAACCAGTGTAGAGAGATCCTTGGATTGTATGAGACACAGACGGATGGTCCTGTCAGAGCATTACGACCGGATTATATACTGAGAGAGAGACTACATCATATTCACCGGGTTAGCTCGCAGCAGCTTACTGATTTGAGACAGCAGGATCTTAGTACGGAGACAGCATATCGCAGAGCATTGGGACTTACCGAGGCAGTGCTAGAGGCAGTGCAGGAGGAGTTGAGCCACGTACCACCAGGATTTTGAGACCAGCAGGGCGATGAGTGTTGTATTATGTATATTTTGTAGATAGAGGCAGCATAGTATTGTATGACCAGTTTGTATGAGTGTAGCTACTGACTCTGACTGATAGTAGTAGCAGTACGACTGTTATATCATAGGATTTTGTATCAAGCACTGACACCTGTAGCTGGTGTTCTACCTATATATATATATATGAGATAATCTTTTGCACGTTTTCTTTATTTTATTTCCAGTCATTTAAGCATTTACATTTATTTCAGTACCATTGCATATTTACAAATGTTGTTTTATTTACGATCTTGTTGTAAAAAAAAAAAAAAAAAAAAAAAAAAAAAAAAAAAAAAAAAAAAAAAAAAATTTTTAACATATCATACTGTTTTATTTATTCAGTTATTTAATAAGTTATTTTCTTGAATCGACTGTTTTAATATATGTTTAATATACTGTTATTAAATAAGGTCCATTATTTATTTATCAGAAAAATGGCACCTAAGAGAAAAGCGCAGCCCGACTCATCGAATGGAAACACCGAGGGCCAAAACAATAATAGACAGATGGATCAGATGTTTAATCTCATGCAACAGCAGATGTTGATGATGCAACAACAAATGCAGCAACAGCAACAGCAGTTCCAGCAACAGATGTTACAGCAAGCCGCTCATCCAGGACATCAAATACCACCAGCAGCACCTACGACTACCTTCAAGCAATTTCAGTCGGTGAAGCCACCGGAATTTATGGGTTCCACAGATCCTACGAAAGCGAGAGCTTGGCTGAAAGAGATGGAAAAGGCTTTTTCGTTGGCAAAGGTCGAGGAAGAACAGAAGACAGATTTCGCTAGCTATTTCCTAAAAGGCGAAGCTAATTACTGGTGGGAATCAAAGAAAGCTTTGGAAGAAGGTGTGGTGAACTGGAACAGATTCACTGATCTTTTCTTGGAGAAATATTTTCCTCGTTTTATGAAGAACCAGATGGAGATCAAGTTCCTGGAGCTGAAACAAGATAACTTATCGGTTGCGGATTATGAAACCAAGTTTACTGAATTGGCAAGGTTTGTTCCAGAGCAGGTGGACACGGACGAGAAGCGGGCCAAGAGATTTCAGCAAGGATTAAAACCATGGATTCGTAGCAGGGTAGCTGTGTTTGAATTGACAACTTATACGGCTGTTGTTCAGAAAGCTATGATTATTGAAGGAGAAAGCGAAGCAGCTCAGAAAGAGAGAGGACCAGGGAATTTTCAGAATCGTTTCAACAAAAGGCCAGGATTTCAAGCTCGGGGAAAAGTACATTTCAGAAGGCCAGAGCAAAACAACCAGAGGATGGGTAATCGCCTACCTGCCCCAACTCAGCAAAGGCTTATTCGACCGCCTATACCTGATTGCAGAACGTGTGGTAGAAAGCATACAGGAGTTTGCAACAAGCTAAATGTTACGTGTTTCAAGTGCAAGCAAAGGGGACACTATTCTGGAGAATGTCCAATGGGAAAGGCAGAAGTTACTTGTTTTCAATGTGGGAGAAAAGGACATATCGCCAAAGACTGCAGAGGAATTGCAATGGCTGCCAGTATTCCAAGAATTTTAGCATTACCTCCACCTCCACTACCACAGCAAAATCAGCCCAGAGCAAGGACTTTCAACATGTCAATGAAGGAAGCGGTACAGAATCCGAATGTGGTTGCAGGTACACTTCCTGTAAATTCCGTAAATGCTTTGGTATTGATTGATTCAGGAGCTACTAGATCTTTTATTTCTGAAGCTTTTATCTCTAAGATAGATTGTGAGATTCAGTGGTTGGATGAAGTGTTAGTCATAAAATTAGCAAATAATGATCAGGTTGCAGTAGATCGAGTATGTCCGAGCTGTGATATTGAGATAGGGAAATGTCATTTTTCAGTTGATTTGATACCTTTTAGGTTAGGGGAGTTTGATATTATTTTAGGAATGGATTGGCTGTCTAGTAATAATGCTCAAATTGACTGTGCGAATAAGAGAGTGAAATTGCAAACTGAAGAAAAGGAAACGGTAATATTTAAAGGTGAGAAGCAAAAGCAGAGATTCCTATCAATAATGCAGACGAGAAGATTGCTACGTCAAGGATGTCAAGCTTATTTAGCTTATGTACGGGATGTTGATAAGGGAGATTTAAAGATTGAAGATATTCCTGTAGTTTGTGAATTTCTTGATGTTTTTCCGGACGAATTACCAGGACTTCCACCAGATCGAGAAATCGAGTTCACTATTGACTTGCCGCCAGGGACTGAACCAATTTCAAAAGCTCCATATAGAATGGCACCTGTTGAAATGAGGGAATTAGCAAAGCAGTTGCAAGAACTTCTTGACAAAGGAATTATAAGGCCAAGTGTATCCCCATGGGGTGCGCCAGTATTGTTCGTGAAAAAGAAGGATGGTAGTATGCGACTGTGTATCGATTATCGTGAGCTGAACAAGTTAACTATCAAGAATAAATATCCTTTACCTCGCATTGATGATTTATTTGATCAACTAAAAGGAGCAGCATGGTTTTCGAAAATCGACTTACGATCAGGCTATCATCAGTTAAAGATCAAGGCCGAAGATATTCCAAAGACAGCGTTTAGAACAAGGTATGGACACTATGAATTTCTTGTAATGGCTTTTGGATTGACGAATGCACCTGCAGCATTTATGGATTTGATGAATCGAATATTCAAGAAGTATTTGGATAAGTTTATCATTATATTTATTGATGACATCTTGATCTATTCAAAGACGGAAGAAGAGCATGCAGCGCATTTAAGAACGACATTGGAATTATTATGGAAGGAGCAGCTTTATGCAAAATTTTCCAAGTGCGAATTTTGGTTGAAAGAAGTGCAGTTTTTAGGGCACATCATCAGCAGAGAAGGCATTCAAGTTGATCCAGCAAAGATTGAAGCCGTGTTGAATTGGGAAAGACCAAAGACGCCGACCGAGGTTCGAAGTTTCTTAGGTTTGGCAGGATATTATCGAAGATTTGTCAAAGATTTTGCGAAGATAGCTACACCGTTGACCAAGTTAACTCGACAAAGTGAAAAGTTTGAATGGAATAGTAAGTGTGAAGAAAGTTTTCAAGAGTTAAAGAATCGGTTGGTGACGGCACCAGTATTGGTATTGCCAGACGAGCAAGGAAATTTTGTTATCTACAGTGACGCTTCATATCGTGGTTTAGGATGTGTATTGATGCAACATGGTAATGTCATTGCATATGCGTCGAGACAACTTAAACCCCATGAACAGAAATATCCTACGCATGATCTGGAACTAGCAGCAATTGTTTTTGCATTGAAGCTTTGGAGACATTATCTGTACGGTGAAAAATGTGAAATCTACACGGATCATAAAAGTCTGAAGTATATCTTCACGCAAAAGGAACTGAACATGCGACAACGTCGATGGCTGGAATTGATTAAAGATTACGATGTTACAATTAGTTATCATCCAGGAAAAGCAAATGTTGTAGCGGATGCGCTAAGCAGAAAAGAAAGGTTAAATCGGTTAACTTCGTACGAAGAATTGGCCAAGGAATTCGACAAGTTGGAAATCGAAATTCGTATTCCCGATGAATCTGCAGAAACTATCTACGCTATGACTTTCCAACCAGAATTGCTAGAAAAGATTCGCCGTTGTCAAGAAGAAGTGATGAGCCAAGACGACAACTTAACAGGAGAAGAGATTACAACTCAGAAAGATAATGAGGGAATTTTACGTTTTGCGTCAAGAATCTGGATCCCTAATGTAGCAGAATTAAAAGAAGAAGTTATGCGAGATGTGCACAATTCGAAGTATTCCATTCATCCAGGAAGCACGAAAATGTATCGCGATTTGAAGGAAAACTTTTGGTGGCCGAATATGAAGAAGGAGATAGCAGAATGGGTGAGTAAATGCTACACATGCCAGCGAGTTAAAGCAGAACACCAACGTCCGAGTGGATTATTGCAACCATTAGACATTCCGGAATGGAAATGGGAACATCTAGCGATGGATTTTGTGGTAGGTCTACCGAAGACTAGGGCAAATCATGATGCGATATGGGTTATCATTGACAGACTTACGAAGTCGGCACATTTTCTACCAATTAATGAAAGATTTTCACTCGACAAATTAGTGCACATGTATCTCAAAGAAATTGTGATGCGTCATGGAGTACCAGTATCAATTGTATCGGATCGAGATCCTCGTTTCAATTCAAGATTTTGGAGGCAATTTCAAGAATGTCTAGGAACGAAGTTGAATATGAGTACAGCTTATCATCCGCAAACTGACGGCCAAAGTGAAAGGACAATTCAAACCATTGAAGACATGTTACGAGTTTGTGCGATCGATTTTGAAGGCAGTTGGGATGAACATTTACCCCTAGTGGAATTTTCTTATAATAATAGCTATCACGCCAGTATTGGAATGCCACCGTATGAAGCATTATATGGGAGGAAATGCAGATCACCCGTGTACTGGGATGAAGTTGGAGAACGCAAGATTTTGGGTCCAGAATTAATTCAGCAGACAAAAGAAAAGATTGATCTTATTCGAAAACGAATCGAGGCAGCACAAAACAGACAAAGCAGATATGCAAACCAAGCCAGGAAGGATATTGACTATCAGGAAGGAGAACACGTATTGCTCAAAATATCGCCATGGAAAGGATTGACCAGATTTGGCAATAAAGGGAAATTGAAGCCACGATACGTTGGACCATTTGAGATTTTGAAGAAAATTGGGAAGGTTGCGTACGAGTTAGCTCTACCACCCCATATGCAGCACATTCACAACGTATTTCATGTATCTATGCTTAAGAAGTATAATCCTGATACAAGGCATGTAATAGAGTATGAACCAGTAGAACTTCAGGCAGATTTGTCATATGTAGAACAGCCAATAAGAATTCTAGATAGGCAAGAGAGAGTATTAAGAAATAAGTCTGTGTCATTAGTGAGAGTTTTATGGAGAAACCCAGTGGTTGAAGAATCAACCTGGGAGCTTGAGAGTGAAATGTTAGAAAAGTATCCTCAGTTATTTGTATAATTAGATTCTGAGGACAGAATCTTGTTAAGGGGGGGAGAATGTAACGACTGAGGAATTACGCTTGCATTATATTATAATAATAATAAATTATGTGTATTATTATGTGATTAACTGTGTTGAGGCATTAAACCCTAATTGTTATGTGCTACGTGTTGTCTGTTTTGATCGGAACATGTTTTGGATATTATTGAGTGTTTTATCCCGAGTTATATATTTTATATCAAAACCCGTACAGCTCAAACAGTATTTTAAAAGCCCATATTTCAAACAAAATCATTGGCTCTGTTTTATTAAAAATGCCCTGTACCGTATTGCTATTCTGAACCCCTAGACGTTTTACCAATTGACCTTTTTCGCGAAAAACGACTTTTCCGGACCCCTTCGGGTACCAAAAGCCCCACAAAAATCACATTTTTATTTTTATATGATCATGAAATTATCATATATCATTTTTCTTTGTATTTTTGTATTTTTCACAATTTTTGGGAATTTTTAACATTTATTTTGTATTTATTGGATATTTAAAAATTAATTATTAATACCCAAAAATTATAAAAATTGGGGTCAAATATTTTTATTAGGAGTGTAATTAGCCCCTTAATTTTATTTAGGGGTATTATTTTACATAGTATAAATATCTGATTTTTCAGTAATTATCTATTAATTAATTATAAAAAAAAATCAGAAAATAATTCAGAAAATTCAGAAAGGGGGATTAGGGTTCTTGGAGTTCTTGGAATCAAAGCCAATTTTGATCGTGATTTTGTTAACCAAATCAGTCATGTAAGTATCCGTTTTGAAGCTGATTGATTGTAGTTTTCGATTATGCAATCGTTTTTAATGTTTGATGGATCGAATTTAAATTTGTATTTTCGGGTTTTAATTGCGAATTCGGGTTTGAATTTCTAGTTGTTGTTTGTTGATTCTGTTGATTGGGTTGATTAGATCGTCGAGTTTACAGTTGAACGGCACCGGTTTCGTCGGTTTTGGAGTCGATTTCGTCCTCGTCGGAGAACCGCCGCCACGGTGGTGTTCTTCGTTTTTCCGATGACGGTGTCGACGAATGGAGAAGAAGGAAGGTGGGAGGAGGTTGATATGGTGGCCAGGAACGATCACGCAGAGAAACGGGATGGAAAGCAACGTTCGATTGTCGTTTTTACTCGCCGGAAAAACCCACCGGAACGACGCCGGTGGGCTGTTCTTCGCGACCCGGGTTCGACCCGGTTTGCAACCCGGAAACGACCCGGGTTTGATCCTAAAAGTCCAACCCCTGTTCCTGTTTTTGTGTTTCTGAATAAATTAATTATTTATTTATATTTTAGTAATTAAAAATCAGTTTTAATAATTCTAGAAATTAATTAAAATTTAGTTTTATATTCTGAAAAATAGTATTTATAATTTCTGATTTATTTTATTAAATTATAAATTCGAATTTATTTATTTAATTAATTATTTAATTATTTATCTAATTATTTATTAATTATCTAATTAATTAATAATTGGGTAATTAATTAATAATTAGGTAATTAATTAGTAAATAAGGATTAGAAATAATTAAGTAATGTGATTAATAATCTAATAATTAGTTAATAGTACGAGTAATGATTCGATAATTGAATTATTATTCGAGTGTTAGTTATTTGAATAATATTGTAATAATCATTCGTATCGTATAATTAGATATCCGTAATTAATTAATTAACGAATCGTACGAGTTTCAATAATAATCTAATAGATCGATAATTATGCGGGAGTTGCGAGTGGCTCGTGAGGATACGAGTGATTAATCGTTAAGTGATCTATAATTCGAATAATTCGTAGCTATTCGATAAATAGCGTATCAGTTAATTAAGTTGATTGATTAATTGTAAATAATCGATCTAATCGAATAAATATCGATAAGTTATAAATATTATAATAAATTGTGATTAATCCTAATAATTAGGGATTAATTATTTTAAATTAGTAAATAATCATCTATTAATTATTTATTAGTTATTTATTTATTAAGTGATTAATTATTTCAATAATTAATCACATAATTTTCAATAAATCGTAACTTCTTCGTTTTAACTCCAAAAATTATAAAAAAATTATTTTTGACTTTGATTTTTCTTAAATAATTATTTAAAAATTATTTTAGGATTTAAAAGGTTATAATAATTATCTATATTGAATAATAAATTGAATTATCAGTGTTTAATTCATAACAATTCAACCGTTAATCCGATTTGAGTGAAACGAAGACCCCTAGACTCAGAAAAATGAGACGAATCCAATAAAAATAGTTGTAAGTTATAATTTATTCTGAAAAAGAGTGGTTTGGTGATAATTGATAGTTCGTAGGTCCTAGTAGGGATATAATTGAGCCGAATAAATCCCGAAAAATTATAATAAAATCAGATACGACTAGTAATGCAGGTATAAGTCTAGAATTGATTCTAAAAATAATTATAAATCTAGAAATTAATTATGTGCTTTACGTGCTACGTGCTTTATGTGATTATGTGAATAGATGTGCTGTATAAATGTATGTATATATATATACATATGCGAGTCAGATAGAAACGCATGGGTAGACTGATAAGGCTGCGTGATATCAATTCAAGATACACGTATGTAGTAAATTATCTAAACACCTATCTTTCCATGATTTGTTCAGTGTTAGCAAGGCAGAACAAGCTAGAGTCAGAAGGCAGTGAGTTAAACCAGGTTAAGTACACGAAAGGCAAGTACCCCTAACTTCACTTATTGTTCAAGTGATGTTCATTTCGAATTATATTATGCAAGTTTTTCCCCTATTCTAAATTCAGAATAGTGATTTATAATTCCTTTCTATCGTATCAATTCTCTTTGATAATTATTGTTCATATACACTGTTACCCATTTATATCACTTGTTCCATTTCATTTAAATTCTTGATTTACCCAATTTATGGAATTCTTGTTCATATTTCAATTCCTTTACCCTTGTTACATATAGTCTGGTATATCCTGGTGTTAGGATATATCAATAGCATTCCGATTATTCCGGATGCTAAGCCTTGGACTGGATGGTTACTTTACGAGCTGGGTTTTACCCAGGTCATTAATTAATAGGCCATAGTTGCCTGAGTACTCCTAATGTTGGTTGGGTCTATGCAGTTGGGTATAGATTCGCACTATATTCTGACTGATCAGCGGATTATAGTGCATATGTTGGTTCTTGTTTCCAGTCTTGTTCATTTGGCACTCGCCATCATTGGCAAATTATTATCATATACAGATACAGATGGTTGTTACAACCAACAGCTTATTGTTTCTCTTATTTCTCTTTCTCTATACCATATATATATACTTTTGCAGGCTTGTTGAGCAATTTTGGCTCATTTCTTTTATTGTCACTCCTATTGTTTTACAGTTAAGGTAGAGAATGAAACCCATCAGGACCCGCGTAGTCAAGAAGCGAGTCAAGCAGCGGGACCCTCTTATACCAAGAGTGTTCCTTCCTATTCCCGAAGAGAGTTTTGAAGTGCCAGATCAGGTGTAGCAGGATAAGTAGTAATGTTGGGTTGAATAAAAGTTTTGTGTAGTTTGAATAAAAGATTATGTAGGGAAACTGTAGATAGAATAAAGTTTTGTAATAAAGAGAGTTCTTGAGACAGGTTTTATTTAGTTGGGTTTGTAATAAAGTGTAGTGCATGATTCTTGTTTTTCAAACTCAAACCTTAAAAGATCCTGAGTAGTGATAGTTCGGGGTAATTATTATATTTATATTCCGCTTGTGCAGGTATAGTTGGTAATTGTTGTTAATAATGCCCCAAATCTATACCCCGGATTTGGAGGGTGTTATAAGTGTAAATGTTGATCAAGTGTCCAGTCTAATTTATTGTTGATCGCCATTCACGGCATTCCTTCTTGAAATGTTTTATGATTATAAAACTGGACAAAACCCTAATTCAAGAGATGAATCAGGGAATTGCTCGTTACTTTTTTTATTTATGATTAAGGGCTAATAACGGCCAATGTTTTATTCACTCAATTACTTCAAATAAATAAAAATGTTTATAAATTATTTAATAATTGTGTCCGAAGATTTCTTTTGATATTGATACGTGGAAATTAGTTATGATACTTGCTGGGCATTTTTGTCTCACTCTTGATTTGTGAATTCTTATTTCTTT
Source organism: Apium graveolens (assembly GCF_009905375.1). NCBI lineage: Eukaryota > Viridiplantae > Streptophyta > Magnoliopsida > Apiales > Apiaceae > Apium > Apium graveolens. Next base: position 180,996,398 of record NC_133648.1, on the reverse strand, counting down.
CGGAACCAAATGAGGATAAAGGTGAATAGCTCTTAATAGACAGCAAAAATTAGAGAGATCTCAACTACAAGAGGACGGAGATGTTAGAATGAATAAGACAAGGGAGTTAGTACAGAGTTAATAAATTTGTATTTTAGTTGTTATAGATTTTAGAAGTTTAGATTCTTGTTTCATACCATAACCTGTAAACAATCCGAAATTGAGGGGTCATCTGTATATTATTTTATATTATGTAAAAATCATTTAGTGACACCCAATCCTGGCCGCGGATTTGGAGATGTTACAATCCTTTTTCGTAGAACTGACAATAGATCCATCGTAATCATCCAACTCTGTATTTAACTTCTTTATAGTGTTGTGTACATGCTCAAGCCTATCCATTTCTACCCCATCGTTGTCAAATATTTGGTGAAAATCAAACCAAATTGTGGTCAGTTTTAAAGATACTTGTTCCATCTTAAAATAATCACTAGTTACCACATCTAAATTTGATGATGTTCCACTATCAGCAGTTTTCATCCATCGATTAAGAACAAGGTTTAAGGAAATTTGTTTACCCCAATTTGCTTTAAACCATAAAATGCATGTCTGTAAACAATACCACACATCACAAATTTCTTGCAAGAACACATGGCATGGTTCATACTAACAAAAACTTGCATAAAATATAGTGAACACATAATAATCACTGATTATACAACTAACAATCACTAAAACAAACACATCCATTGATTAAAAAATAAAAATTAATCACTAATAAAAGGTAAATAGTAACAGAATAATAAAAAAGATTAACCTTAAACAGTTTATCTTTTACCCTCACATCCCTGATTTCAAAATGAGTAACACCATCAACTTTTTCACTCATACGCTTAATTTGCATTTCCAAAAATGAAGCAAGGATTTCTTCTGGAATTTTATAAAAGATAGTATGTGTGTATAAAGTGGCTGCATCATCTTCTATAAACTACTTTGACAATGTTGTAGGAAGACTTGACTTTGACTCATGATCCAGTCCAACTGTCTCATTCCTTTACTTGTCCATTTCACTCTCAAAAGGCAACCAAAACTCACAGAACGTATCTCCTTATTTATGAAACTGCCCAAACAAGGAGTTTTCACTCTTAGATCTTGAAGTAGTTATTAGCAATCCAAACACTGCCTCATTTCTAAAAAGTGCAGGAATCCATGAAGTCTTTAGAGCATACAAATCTTACAACCATTATTACTTTCTAAATGAAATTTCTCTATAACTGCCTGTCATCGGCTCTCAAACTCTTCAGTTTCTATAATAGATGACCATATATAAGTTTTAATTTTCTTCATAAAGTCTGTCTCTTTGCATAATCGATTACCAAGCTGTAAAAAAACAAAAAATAAAAAATAAAAGAATAAATTAGTTGTTAGTCCTAACAATGCAACAAGAATTACAGAAGGGGGTTGAATGGAATTCTTGAAACTTTTTCTGAATTATAAAATGTTCTAACTTAAGATATATATGACAGTGTTTTAATTTCAAAGTGCGGAATGACAAGTTAAATATGAATCCAAACATAAAGTAATAAAAACACAAGTCTTTAAATCTTTCTGGTGGATTTGAATGTATCCACCAGATATATATATATATATATATATATATCAAGAGAACTCTGTGAAGCTTGAATAGCTCACAGCTGCTTACAAATAAGAACAACTAAACTTACAGAGAAATGCTAAGGATACAGCTTACAAACGTTTCTCTGAGAAAAATACTTGCTTTAGTCTTCTTGTTGTTCTATTTTCTACTCTTGGTTTATATATCACCAAGATTATACAGTAATAAGACAAGATAATAAAACATAAAATATCAAGTCTAATACTATACTGCTTCACTACTCTATTCCAACATCTTTGAATATCTTCATAATAGCATGGAAATGACAATGCTTCTTTGTTCTCAAAAACCCAGTTGAATAGGCTTCCATATTCCATTTACATACACTCGACGCATGTGACTGTGTTGTCACTGTCAATAGATGTTTGAATTGATTATCCGTCGGGTACATGATCATCCGTCAGGTTGCCTTGTTGATCATCCGTCGGGTAGCTTTGTTGATCATCCATCGGGTAGCTTTGTTGATCATCCGTCGGGTAGCTATTTGGAACTTGACTTCATTTCATTTATGCAAAATTACAAGACATCATCTATGTACAATTGACCAACCTATTCTGCATATATGTTTAACAGAATCTATACGAAGGTTTATGCAAAAATGTGCTACATGACTTATTGTTACATAAGCTACTCACTCGATGGATGTCAAATCATCATCCGTCGGGACTATATTGAGTCATCCATCGGGACTATATTTGCTTATATGTCGAGTGCTACATATTTCACTAAGTTAAATCTACTAAGGTGTTTTGTTAATGAAATCATCAAGTTGACAACATATACACAACATTAGTCGAACCTAATGAAATATAAAAACTAAACTGATACAAAACATTATTGTCATAATAAAACACATTATAAAACACAAGGAATAATTATTTTAATCATTAATAAATGCCACATTTGTTAATAACAAGGAAGAACAATGATATAGAGAAAAACACAAGGGAGTATGAAAATTCACTAAAACATTTATTTTAATCACTAATAAATGTCTCATTAATCACTAAACATTATTGTCTTAATCACTTATAAATGACACTATAATACCTGAACAGGGAATTTTTCCATAATATGACACATGCATAAACGATGCTTACTATGAACAAGACCATTAATATCAGAAAATACATGACGTACAGACACCTACATAGCAGGACATTGATCAGTAATAACTAAAACAGGATTCTGTCCCATTGCCTATTGAAGACGGAATGCAAAAGTTACACATCTATCATGTTTGTCAACGCTAGTGAATGGTGCAAAAATCAATTATACCTGGAAAATAAATAAATAAATAATAAAAACAAAAGAGAGTTAAAAATAAATAGAAAAGAGGAAAATATGGTGCATTTCTTGACCTATTAATAAAACTCAGGATATAATTAGAGTAAATAGCTATCGAGTACATGTTTGTATCAAATGTTGCATCAAATGATATTGCATCACCATACAATTCAAAATTCCTATGACCAATAGAATCAGCCCAAAATAGCTTTGTTAGGAGGCTATCAGAATCAACATCATAAGCATATTGGAAGGCTTTAGATTTCTCCTGCATACTTTTAAAGTTGTTAATCATCATCTGGCGCATTCTTATCAATAATAAACAATTTCAAATCCCTATTGAAGTTCCGAAAATCTTGCAGAAAAGCACCAACATTAGCATTTCCACCATATATTTCCTTGGCAAAACTAAAAGACTTACTAACACTAATATTAACCTTTGCACCATTATAAAAGATATTCCTCAAACTAGTAGTCATCTCACGATTATATCACAAAAAATGAAGAACTTTTTTACATATTAAAGGATGATTGTGATGTGCAACAAAGCAGTACACAAAATATTTATTCGGAACCATATACTTTAAACCCATCTTTGCTTTACATCCACACCTACAAGTAAAAGAACACCTCTTCTTCAAATTTTTTGTATCATACTTTGGATTATTGAACCATTCACAGCTACAAATATAATGTTTCAACAGAACAGTACCGACATCATCTATCTTTTCAGTTGTTATGTGAACGCTAAAACCACCCAAACAAGCATAAGCCTTATAAAACTGATAACCTAGATCTACACTCTCAAAAACCTGATTAGTGTAAGGCACGCCACTCTCAACAACACAACTAGCTATATAATACCTATTACCACCAGGAGATATAGTATAATTTCTCGAACTACTTTCACTTTCTGTTGAAGAAAGATTAGTAACAACACCAATACCAATATCACTGCGAATCCTAGAAGAATCGCTGTAAAACGAATCTATAAAAATATTAAACAATCACTGAATACGTATAACACAATAACTGACAAATTGTATAATAAATGCAATTATTATAATATAATTATAAAATTCACTAATACATTATTATTATGCAATTTCATAATTAATAAAGCATTACGAATACGATTACAATAAACTGACAAATTTCTTTCTCTCTCTAGAATTTTGTTATTCTTTTTATCTCTCTAACTGATTATATCTATAGTTCATTTCTCTGTTCAAGAATTATACCATTCTCTACTTGTTTATAAGCTAATCTCTACTATTATAGTCTCTATTTCTCTGTATATCACACACAAACAATCACTAATACATAATTAACTAATACATAAATATGCAACACACAAGCAATCACTAATAGATGAGCATATAATTATATAATCACTAATAGATGAGCATATAATTAGATAAACAAATAACAACTAACATTAATCGCATATGTAATTAAAAAAATTAAGCTAAAACTTTTCCATATACAACTTAAAATCACAAAAAGATAAAAAATTGCCGAAACAAATAAAAAAATGAGCTTTTCAACATATCAAAACATATAAAACAAGATAATTTACCTTTATTAACTCTAATTTTATCCAAATCAGCTATAATCATCTTCAAACAACCAATCCAGAAGCCAGTTATCTCTTTATAAATCAACAATCACTAAATCTGTGTTTTGAACAAAGTTTCCGAAGCTAATTCTTTTCCGAAGCTAAATAACTAAATCAACAATCAACTATTTCTTTTCAGAAGCTAGATGAACAAAGTTTAATGGATTAAAATGATAAAACTAGAGAGAGATAGAGAACGATACGGAAGAACAACAGAGAGAGAAAGAGAGCAAGAGAGAGATGCAGATTAGTGAACAAAATCTATAGCTATTATATTTTTTTAATTAAATTAAATGAGTGACTGAGATATAAAGTTATAAGGGAGGAATGATGGCTAAGATGAGTTTCTTGTTTTTATTTTAGGTTTGGTTTCTTTTTTACCATTCCCCTATATATATAGGCCTTTTTTCAAGAGAGAACCCTCTGATATAGAGAACCGTATAGAACCCTTGATTCTATTATAGAATTTCATCAAATTCATTGCTAATGTAGAATAATAAATTTATTTAAATTTAATAAAATGTTTAACAATTGATATTTAAAAAGGATAATTGATTTTAAATTTGATTCTACTATGAAATAATATTGGATAAGTGTGATACTATTTTATCAAATTTCAATGATTTTTTAAATAAAAAATGTGCAACTCTGTTTTTAATTTGGTAATTAAAATTTTTAACTACATATGATGAAAAATGAAAAAAAATATTTATTTACATTTTTCAAATAATAGTTCTCTACCGACCTTTATCTAATATATATATATATATATGTATATATATAATCATTTGACTTGTCCCTATAAAAACCTCTAACACATTAAATTTTATCAATAAAAGATATTACAAAATTTCTCTTTATTGGTAAGATGTTCTCGTCAAACCCGTAATTTAAATTTTCTAAACCTAGACAATGAAAATGTATTTCCGGCTGGGTCATCTAGTCAAATTTCGAGTATTTCTTGAACAATGGGTCAAGTTATGATTTCTAATTCGAAATAAACCAAAATACGTTGATTATTTATAATTCTCGCATATGTAAATATTTAGTACACATATAGAATAATTATTTAAGTAATTCTTTTTCAATATTTTTTAAAAAAAATTAAGTATATATTCAATGTTTTTGCTTTTTATAATAAAAAATTTATATTAAAAAGTACGAGGCATATTTTTAAACTAAAAATTGTTTAGTAAATATAGTAATGATCTGTATGTGTTATGCTTAACCTTTTTTTATCGTAGGTAACCCGCAGCCGCTACCCTTCGGGTGCGCACAGGGTAAACCCTACGGGCTCACGCAATAGCCTGCAAACCACGTGAACCAAGGTAAACGGCATTTAAGCGACAGATTCTGACTCAGGAGGCATAATCATAAATTCTCCACCCGTGAGATTCGAACCTGTGAACAAGAGGATAGTTATCCTCTCTTTAACCAATTGAGCCAACCCTTGCGGGTGTGTTATGCTTAACTTTATATCTTTAATTCAAGTTTTTAAAATTAAATCAACAAATATTCTAGTAATTATGTTTGAATTTAAATAAAATTTTCATTATTTATGACATTCACATAGCAGTTGTATGATAAAGAACATAAATGATAATATGGTGTAGTGATATGAAAAATTATAGGTAAACCTGAAAGATTCGGGTTTAATTGTCACCAACAACATTTTTTAATTTAAATATTAAACACAAGGTTAAGTTTGTCATTTTAATACAAGAATAAAATGTTTCATGAATTTTATCTATAAGTTGTACTATTATATATACAAGGATATTATATTTTATTATTTATGTAGTGGGGCTTTTGTTTATATTTTAATTATGGTTTATAATAGATATGGAAATCAAATGATGATCGGTACAAATAATGATGGAATGGTGTACAAACTGCATCAAAAAAAATATTTTTTGTCCGTAAAAGGATCGTATTGCTATTAGTCGCTAAACACACGCTAAAATTCACGCAAGTAGTATAAGATATAAATCAGATTCGTTCCCATAGGGACTGGCTTGGTTAACTAATTAATTTATGCAATTAAGCAACAATGTATGGTTATTATTCAATGCTACGAAGAATAACAATTTGGGATTGTTTATAACTAAGAATAAAACTAACAATTATAACTAAGGGAATAAGAATGATTAAATTAATATATATGACAAACATGGGATTCTAACTTCATTAAGTACTTAATTCAATAGCCTTTTCATTCTTAACCTTAGCATGTTATGGTGATGACATTAATCAGACAACACGAAACTGATAAACGTCAACTTTCGTTGCACGAATACCATACTGCCAGACATCCACAAATAGATAGAAGCTGAATGGACACCAATTATATTGAGACCCTATATGTCTATAGAATTTGACAACATAACGGTTTAAGCACAAGTTATCTATCTTGATTACATAGGGCAAGTAAGATGGTTAAAATGACCAATGAATCATGCATAATAAATACACGAACCTATGCAAGCATAGCAAGTTCTAAACCCTTAAATTCACTTTCGCTTCATTAAAGATTAACACACTATCTTATAAGTTCGCGACGCTCATAAGATGAATAATCACAACTAATACTAGGTTATCATACAAACACCACACACTAAGGCATCGAAACAAATTAACTAAAGAAATCCATAAATAAATCTGCTAAAACCCCACGATAACGATTAGCCCATAATTAGACTCATCATCAATGTGGGTTCCGATGAAAGCATGGTAAATTAAACGTAGTCTCTATAATGAATAAAAAAACAAAGTTAATACAAGAGTATAGGTTCAACAAAACAAGAAACGAGCATCCAAGATTATAACTCAAAACAAAGATCCACAAGAATAAACTAGATCATCTTCGCCTTTGTTCAATTGTGCTATAGGTCTCTTGTTATCTTCTCCTTAGCTCTAATATGTCTCTGGCTTGATAAGTTATGAAAAACGACCTAAAGTTATGATTATATAGCAACCCTGATCAACAGAGAAGTCCAAAAATCACTCTTCTATTCAAATCAGGATTCTTGAAACCCGACCTGGCGTGGCCGCGCGCTTGATCAGCGCGTGCTAGCAGGCTCTCTGTAGTTTCGGTGCGGCCGCGTGCTTGATCAGCGTGAACGCGCTGGGCTTCTGCCAAAAATCATCGTTCTTCTTTTTCTTACATATTTGAGCCGGTCTTCGTGAGCTTTATTCCTTGGACACGATCCTGACACCAAATTAGCACCAAAACAATGCTAATTCACCTGATTACCTGGAAAATGCCTGAAAATGCAAAAACACTAGAAAATACATTAAAACACCAATAACTTTGATTACATTTACACTAATTCAAAGCCTTACGGAGCGTAATAAAGTGTCATAAATGCCACTCAACATACCCCCAAACTTGAATCGATACTTGTCCTCAAGCATAAACAGACTCAAAGAACAAGAAATAAAAATGCATGAATGCAACTAAATAAATGCGATGTTACGACCGGTAATTCTAAACTCTATCTATATATAATTGTGTGTTTATAATTTAAAATATAAATTGTATGGAATTATAAATGTGGATGATCTATATGACTGAGTGCCTATAAACTAAGTATTTAATGTATTAGTTTATATATATAAAAAATTTGAAAAGAAAATTTTATCATCTAGTATTTTTAAATGATAATCAAAAGTACTTCATTTTATATAAAAAATCAATTTTAAAAATCTTATAACACTAAATTTTCAAATTTTATATCATTAAATTTCTAAAATCATAAGATATTTTATGATATTTATTTTGTGATTTATGGAGGTGCATTTATATTTATAAAAAATTATTTTATATAAATTAGTTGATTTTTAAATTGTAAATTACTTAGTTGTCCATGCATGTAAATACCCTCCAATTCAATTTAAAAGGCATAAGAGACAATTCATACCCCACTAACCTTCTTCTATCCACCAAAAGACTAAACTACCCTAGCATGCACTTTTGCTTAATTATTGGAGAAGAGCACTTTAGTACATTCCAAATTCCACTATTGAATTAGTGCATGATGACCCATAAAGAGAGGAGTTAACCCAAAACCACAATTCACTCAAGCTCATCATTTTTACTCTCAATTTTTCTCTCCTCCCCCTCTCTTTTTCTACATTCGGCCAAAGCCCCTTCCCTCAATCCCTTCAATTGTTCTTCGTCAAATCTTTTCCATTCTAGTGTAATTCCATTACCCATTCATATAATTTACACTTTACAAGAAGTTCCATGCTTAGGAAATGAAGTTTAATGCTTGCATGTCTTGATTTTATGTGATCTCCAAAGAGAAACTCTTAATTCATGTGGATTAAAGAGTTCTCTATGAGATATACTTTTTCTGTGCACAAACTAGGTGTTTCCATCAATAAAACTCTTTTAAAACATTTGCATGCTACTGATCTTTAGTTGTAAAGTCATATTCTACTTTGCATGTTAAAGATAGGGCATTATTTTCAAGTATAATCCTGTTATATATGCTCTTCTTTTCGAAAATATACATTGCTTAGTTTGTGTTAAATTCGACCTTATATGTGCTTAAAACGAATTGTTTCCTTGATATTATGCTTTATATTAGTTTTTAAAAGATAGTGTGCATGATATTTTGAAGTAGTTAAGTATTTTAAGTCAAATTTATGAGCTAATAAACCTCTTGTTTAGTCGAACTTGATTTAGTGATCATCTTGAGTTTTATGTTAAGTTTTATTTTTCATGTTGGTACCATAGGGCATGGATGATCTCCATTATTGGTTGAGGCCTTAGTTTAGAGTCTTATAGTAGTAAATTTTCCTTGGTTGAGATTTAATTCTTGGTTTTAAAGTGGGAGTTAAGGTGGAAAGGTTAGGATAGAATCCTGAATTTTTTTCCAAATTTGCATGTAAGTTTTGTGTTGATTTTGAATGGGCATTTCTTAGGCATTGTTAGGCCCAAGCCACGGGGAGTTAAGAATTGAGGTATAATTGTGTCTAGAAGTCACAAATTAGAGAAACCCAACCATTTAGTGAGGTGCACACACCAAAATTTAGAATCTGTCCAGCAGGGGACAATATTGTTGCAACATATAAATGAGGAGTTTTGACCATGTCATGGGTAGGCCCTCACTAGGCCTTGGTTAGTCCTAGTTAGAGGGAGTGTCAGAGTATTTTTTCCAGCCATACTTAATAGGAATTGAGTTAGAATCATGTGTCATAAGTTAGTGCAAAATAGGACACTTTTCTGTCTAGAAAACAGGGGAACATTGGACTTTAAGCTTAGGCCCAGGTAGGCCCAAGCTAGGCCCTCGAGCCACACCAAGTTTGAGAGTTTCCTTATGTTCAGAAGTGTCTAGTGTAGATGTTTGAGAGGTAAACTTGGAGCGTAAGGGTGTCAATTGTACTCATAAACCCATTGGTGTCACTCTGAAATCTCTATAATGAGCAAAATCACTTAACTTCTAGTTTTAGGGCACTTATGAGTGAGGCCTAGATTGACCACCATAGTTGTAAGATAGTATGAGGTCGGTAGAGTGTAAGGCCTAAGTCAGGGTCCATAAAAACTTGATGGTTTAGAAAAGGCACTTCGAGTTATGAGGATGATATTAAGAGTTTTGGCTAGTTTAGCATAACTAAGTGACTTGAGTAAGTGGAGTGAGATCATCAAAGCCTAGTGATGCAATATAGTGTGTATGGATATATTATTATGTACTTAAATGTGCTATGTGAAAATGTGTGGCTATGTGAACTATTATGCTTATAAGGTAATTATAAGCGTTTATTTATATATAGGCCTAAGTGCCAATGTGCGTAATTTCGGTTTATAATTAGGTTGAGTTAGTGAGTATATTATAATGAGGATATTATTATTTTGTATAGGCTCTCGAGACGAGGGTAAACTTGCCATTAAAGTCGAGTGAAGCTCCAGTTGCTCCCACTTGCCAGTCAAGTCAAGCCTTTCGCAAGGCAAGTGTTTCAACCTACCTTTTTGTTTATACTGCAAGATAGCGTTAGCCCAGCTATTATATATGAGGCGAGTATTCTAATTCACCTTGATATATATATATGATACAAATGGTTTTAAATCTATCTTTCATATTATAAGCAAATGCCATGAACCCTCAAGTCTCTATTGCAAGTAGTTTAACTTTTTGGAGATTTCTATGCAAGTAATTCAAAAGTCATACCATGTTAATATACCAAGTAATTATGATGTGGAACCCTGTGCAAGTTATACTCAGTAACCTTATCTTGATACCTAAATGTCAGCTATCCCTTAAAATTCATTCATGATTGCTTGATAACCCTATTCTTACCCCTAAAACATGATACCATATTATATTTTGAACTGATGCTAACCTTCTTTATATTTCAATACATATATCTTATCTGGAACCATTACCTTGAACCTAGTTTGACTTAGTTCCTTCATACAATCCGATAAACCTGCTAAATCTCATTGTCAAATTCCTTGTGAATCGAAACCTTGTAATTCCCTTGATAAAGTATAGTCTAGTTGATCATAGCCTTGAAATTTAGTGGACCTATTCCCTGTGCTTCAAAGTTGATCTAGAACCCTTGATAAAGATGCTCACTGTTTAAGAAATTAACCGTCACTTGGCATCAGTTTTTTTAAAATAAAAAGTTAAAATTCGGATTTCCAGTCCCAAAGGGGGACAAATATTTTCTTTAGATAGTGGATCTGGACTGAGACGCAAGTCCTGTCCCCTCTTAATTTGTAGGCTTAAAAGTTGCCTAGGGATCCCATTAATGTTCTAGAACCCAACGAGGTTCGGGATTACTTCGCGGCTGATCACCGGCTGTAATCCGTAGCGTCATAAAATGGTTTTTGATAAGGAAATGGTTTTTGAATGGTTTTATTACAATAAAAGATGCCATTGTTAGGGCGAAAACATGCGCTAATATTCACGCAAGTATACGCGTTCGCAAGTAATATAGAATACTTTCTAGTTCGTTCCCACAGAGACTCAGACTGAATTATTGTCTAATTTAACTCACTCACCAATGTATGATTACTTCTCAATGTTAAGATAATAACACTTAAAATTGTTGATTAAATATTAACTACAATTAACTACTTAATTAACCACTTAACTAACACTTCAATCTATCAATAATAAAACACTCATGAGATCACAACTTCATTATTACTTCCTTCTATAGCCATTGTTATTACCTTTAGCATGTGACAGTGATGATATTAATCGAATAACACGAAACTGATAAAAGCCAACTTTCATTGTACTAATACCATTCTACCAAGCATCCACAATTAAGATAGAAGTTGAATAGTCATCAATTATGTTGAGTTCCTATATGTCTACAGAAATTGACAACACAACGATTTAAGCACAAGTTATTCCTTTTGATTACATAGGGCAAATAAAACTGTTAGAGTTACCCACTAATCATGCACAACATACATGAACTTATGCTAGCATGGCAAGTTCTAAATCTCAAGATCCACCGTCGCTTCACAAGAGATTAACACCCTATCTTATATGTTCGCGACGCACATAAGATGAATACGCACAACCAATATTAGATATCATACAATCATCACACACTAAAGTATTAAACAATTAACTAAAGAATTCCATAATAAATCCGTTGCAACCCCATGATCACGATTAGCCCATAATAGTACTTATCGTCATCATGGGTTCATATGAAATCATGATAAACAAACACAAGAAAATAATAACTAAACTAATTATATTAAAACAGAGTACGTCACAAGAGTAAATAAGTTAAAGAAAGAAAAAGAGCATCCAACGTTACAACGAAACAAGAATCACAAGAATATATGCTTCCTCTTCGTTGCGTTGTGCTAAATCGGTCTTCTTCCTTATCTCCTTCGCTCCTTGCATAAAAACACAATCTTCTTCTATCCACACTTGTGAAAATGTCTCAAATCTACTTATATAATAGTCCCATAAAACTCAGATTACATAGAAGTGGAAACCAAACAGAAGTAGAAGTCCTAAAATAATTTGTCTTTTTTCCCGACCCTGCGCAGCCGCTCAGCATAGCTGAGCGGGCGCTCAACTTGCTGTGCGGCCGCTCAGCAATGCTGAGCGGGCGCTCAGACCTCTACTGGAAAAATTCTGATTTTGCTCCGTTTCTTCGCCGTAATCTGCCCGTTTCTTTCCTTTCGCAATGGTGAACACATGCCAAGGCTTATTCTTGATGATTCCTCCCCCGAAATGCAACTAAAACCCTGAAATGCATAAACACTAGAAAAACGCATCAAATACACAAAATACTTGATTTCAAGACACCAATTTAAGCCATTTTAAGACGTTCTAAGTGGTATAAAATGCCACTTATCACACCCCCAAACTTAAATCGATACTTGTCCTCAAGCGTCACAGACTCAAAAACAAATAAAAACATGCATGAATGCAATCTATATGAAAATACAGTGATCCCCCTTACTACAATTAACCAACCAAATTGCCACATCTCAACGAATGCAGTTAGACAACTAAAGATCAATAAACTTATGCAAACGGACATACAGCCAGAAACGTGGTGTGTGCAAATGCTTAACAGATATGCTTCGGAACTAGACCAATTACTATGACTAGACTATCCTCAAGGCAATCCTACGATTATACAAAGAATAAAAATTCTAGGCACAAAGTGATATACAACACTACAAGAACTCTGGAGCTTATTACGGAATCGTGCTTTTTATTTACAACTCAAATGCTTATTTGACCGTGCAATGAGTGAGGTCCACAAAAGACTTATACAATGGTATCCATGTAACGAGCGTTAGGTTAGCAGATCCCAGAATCTAAAAGCCTTAGGTCACTAGGCACAAAGTCCCCTAAGAACTTAATAACTCGAATACCAAAGAGCACACTCTTGATCAATTATGCATAAACTAAATATTTTTTTTAAAAACTTCTGAGCAAGTGCGTTTCCCTCCATCTTGCTCAACCCTAGACTACTCGCACCATATGTGAGCCGGCTACTAGCCATTTGACGCCTAGCCACAACTAGCAACAACTTCCATATTTTTTTCTCCAATTTTTTTTTTCTTTTTCATGCCTTTATCACTAAGAACCTATAATCGAATTCTAAGCATAATAAGTAGATTGACCTTGAAAATAACCAAATCATAACAGCAATCTAGCCCTTACGTATTCTCTAAGACTTAGTGGACTTACAATTGTTTGTAGCATGCATATCAACCTACACGACTTAATATCACTTTAATGCTATCACTACACTCGTATCAATATCACAATTTAGTCGATAAATCATTGCAAAAGGGATCATGGCAAATAAAAAAAAACTATCTGGCATAAATTATGCAACTATATGAACTAAACTATCATGAATATGCAACTATATGACACACACACAATATTCCTTAACTACCACCCCCAAACTAAAAATCTTCACTGTCCTCAGTGAAAGTAGTAGAAAGGAAAACAGGGTATACCTACTCGGAGTCATCATCATCATCACCCTCAGTGGGTGGAGTATCAGGCGGCGGGTATGCAGAGTCCTCACCAAAAACTGGCCACTGGATATCAGCTCCAAGGCCTCGAAAAGCAGTCCCTAACGCAAGGGTGAGCTCCTGAGCAAACCTGCTCTGCGTCTCATACATGGCATCCATCCGCCGTGAAAGCCTCCTATACTGGGCATCAACCATCCCAGCACCCTCCTGAGCTCTCGAAGAACCAGCCTCATCACGCCCTGGCCTAGCCATAGTAGCACCTCGTGCTGGATGCCCTCCTGGAAGACGATAACCCAGCCCATGCTCCTCAGGCTCACCACCGGTCCACTCCTGCATCCCATTCAGAGTGCCAGAATCAATCGGAGCTGCTGGCAACTGCAACTACTCATGAGCCGGCCAGTTCACTCCCACTGCTCGGCATAGCTTCATAACCGTAGATGCATAAGGGATGTTCATATGCTTCGCTCCCCTCAAAAACTTTAGAATTCCTTGGTAGATAAACTCACCAAGGTCCACATAGTATTCCTCATTCAGAATTCCCCACAACAACTGTGCTCTCTCAACTATGACCTCGTGTGCATGCGAAGAAGGCAAAATATTAGCACAAATAAATGCATTCCATGCACGGGCATACCTGTCCATGGCGATCGCCGGAAAGTGACGATACTCATTAGTGCCGGTCCTGTAGGTCCAAACTGTGCCCGGTTGACAGAGAGTCGCACAAATCAAATCCAAGTCAAAATCCTCAGCAGTCTTTTCATTCCAGTTCTCCTCCTCGGGCTTCCTCTCTCGCTGGCCAATCACACGGCGAATCGCCGCAGGATGATAATCAACCGTCAACCCACGGACCACAGAAAACCCATTCTTTTCGGCCTTCGCGTTCGCGTAGAACTCGCGAACAACGCTCATCGGTACCGCTTCGGGTGACTCACAAAAAGCTATCCACCCCTTCTCTGTAATCATGGGCAGCAACTCACCATCCCTCCCCGATGGTAAAAACCCCCTTTCTTTCAGAATCGGCTTCCCCAACAGCCTAGTGTACTCCTCCTCTGCGGCTCTGTCAGTTAACCGAGGCCTTGCAGCAGTACCCCTCGATGAATCAGCAGTAGGAACTGTGCTGCTGCTGTCAATAGTGCGTGCTCTCTTGGGTGCCATTGATTCATGAATAAAAGTGTGTAAGAACTGATTTTTTTTTTTGTGAGAGGGTTTAAGTGTAGGAAGTTTTGTGGGAGATATGTAGGATAGGTGTATGTATATATAGGGTGTGGATTATATTAGGGTTTGGGAATTAAGGGGTAAAATGATGGGGTAGTCGTAACAAATCGTGGGTTTATGGGCTAAAACTGTTTTTGTGTTTTTTTTTCTGAACTGTAAAAAAAATTTCTGGTACTCGACCCCTGAGCGGTCGCTCAGCAAAACTGAGCGGGCGCTCAGCTTGCTGCGCGGTCGCTCAGCAAAGCTGAGCGGGTGCTCAGGGGGTCACTGGAATTTTTTTTTTCAGCCCCTGTTTTCTGATTTTTTTGTGTTTTTAGATAGGTTATTAACTTCTAAGGGTTCCTATAACAACAATTCATGGGTTGCCTCCCACGCAGCGCTTCTTTTTCGTCATTAGCTTGACGTTTCGTACCCTTCTCAAGTAGTCAACAAAATGGCACTAACCACTTCTCGGTTTGCCATGTCCCCATAGTAGTGCTTCAACCGCTGACCGTTAACCTTGAATGCTTGGTCCGGATCATTCTCAAAAATTTCCACCGCTCCATGTGGAAACACAGTTTTGACAATAAAAGGTCTAGACCACCTTGATTTCAACTTCCTAGGAAAAAGTCGGAGACGAGAGTTGAATAAAAGAACTTGTTGCCCTGGCACAAATAACTTAGGATGTAGCTTCCTATCGTGCCACCTCTTCACCTTTTCCTTATACATTTTGTTATTCTTGTACGCTTGAAGTCGAAATTCATCAAGTTCATTAAGCTGAAGCATTCTTTTCTTACCAGCTGCATCTAAATCCAGGTTCAACTTCTTCAATGCCCAGTAGGCCTTATGCTCAAGCTCCGCAGGTAGATGACATCCCTTACCGTACACCAACTGAAACGGTGACATCCCAAGTGGAGTTTTGTATGCTGTTCTGTAAGCCCAAACAGCTTCATCGAGCTTTAAAGACCAATCCTTCCTTGACGGAAAAACAACCTTCTCTAGAATGCGCTTTATCTCTCTGTTAGACACTTCCGCTTGACCATTTGTTTGCGGATGATAGGCAGTAGCTACTCGATGATTCACATTATAACGCTGCATCATAGAAGTGAACTTACGGTTGCAAAAATGCGATCCTTCATCACTTATGATTACCCGCGGTGTTCCAAACCTTGTGAAAATTTGCTTATGAAGAAAATTTAGCACTGCCTTTGCATCGTTTGTCGGTAAAGCTTTAACTTCGACCCATTTTGAGACATAATCGACTGCCAGCAATATGTACTGATTATTGCAAGACGAGATAAAAGGCCCCATGAAATCGATTCCCCACACATCAAAGACCTCGACTTCAAGCATCACATTTAATGGCATCTCATCCTTCCTTGACAAATTTCCCACTCTTTGGCAATGATCACACCTTAAAACAAACTGATGAGCATCCTTGAACAAAGTAGGCCAGAAAAAACCTGCTTGCAGAATACGAGTTGCAGTCTTCTCACCACCATAGTGTCCACCATAAACCGTGGAATGGCAGTCTCGTAATATCCCCTCCGTCTCACAGAACGAGATACATCTCCTGATGATCTGGTCAGCTCCCTGTCTAAACAAATATGGTTCATCCCAAATATACCACTTCACCTCATGCAGAAACTTCTTCTTTTAAGCGGATGTCAAATTAGGAGGCATTATATTGCTGACGAGATAGTTTACAATATCTGCAAACCATGGTTCTTCCTCCTGAATTGCAAACAACTGCTCATCCGGAAAAGATTCATTGATTAACGTCCTATCTTGTGAAGTAGAATCGGGATTCTCCAACCTAGAGAGATAGTCAGCTACTTGATTCTCAGTACCTTTTCTATCCTTGATCTCTAATTCAAATTCCTGAAGTAAAAGCACCCAATGAATGAGTCTCGGCTTCGAATCCTTCTTGGAAACTAGATAGCGAATAGCTGCATGATCAGTGAATACTGTTACTTTCATACCAAGCAGATAAGATCGAAATTTCTCAAAACCAAAGACTATAGCCAAAAGCTCCTTCTCAGTAGTGGTGTAGTTCAATTGGGCACCATTTAAAGTCTTACTCGCATAGTAGACCACATGGAAGAGGTTTTTCTTGCACTGTCCCAGAACTGCACCTACCGTATAATCACCCGCATCACACATCATCTCAAACGGTTCTGTCCAATCTGGTGCTGTAATAACTGGTGCAGTGATCAAACTCTTCTTGAGAGTCTCGAATGTTGCCAAACATTCATCGTCAAATTTGAAAGGCACATCTTTCTCAAGCAAATTGCACAACGGCTTAGATATCTTTGAAAAATCCTTGATGAATCGCCGATAAAAACCCACATGACCAAGAAAACTACGGATTCCTTTCACAGAATTAGGTGGGGGAAGATTTTCAATAACTCCCACCTTGGCCTTGTCCACCTCCAGACCCTTGCTAGAGACCTTATGCCCAAGGATACTGCCTTCACGCACCATAAAATGACATTTCTCCCAATTGAGCACCAAATTAGTTTCCACGCATCTTTTGAGTACGGCGCGCAAATTATTCAAACATTCATCATATGAGTGTCCAAAGACGGAGAAGTCATCCATGAACACTTCGACGTTATTTCCAATCATGTCAGAGAATATAGCCATCATACATCTCTGAAAAGTGGCCGGGGCGCCACATAACCCAAACGAAACTCTGCGAAAAGCAAACGTGCCAAATGGACAGGTGAAGGTAGTATTTTCCTGATCCTTTGGTGCAATACAAATCTGATTATACCCGGAATAACCATCCAGAAGACAAAAATACTCATGACCCGCCAATCTGTCAAGCATCTGATCAATAAATGGAAGAGGGAAGTGATCCTTCCTTGTGGCTTTGTTCAATTTTCTATAATCCATGCATACTCTCCATCCTGTAACTGTTCGAGTAGGGATGAGCTCATTCTTTTCATTAGCGACCACAGTGATACCTCCTTTCTTAGGTACACATTGTACGGGGCTCACCCACGAGATGTCAGAAATAGGATAAATGATGCCTGCATCTAGCCATTTCAGAATTTCTTTCTTCACCACCTCCTTCATGATGGGATTCAGTCTTCGCTGCTGTTCCACAGTTGGCTTACTACCTTCCTCTAGCAGAATTTTATGCATACAATATGAAGGACTTATCCCCTTGATGTCTGCTATGGTCCATCCTATAGCCGATTTGAATTCTCTCAAAATCCTTAAGAGCTTGTCTTCCTCACTACCTGAAAGATCAGATGAAATAATAACAGGTAACGTAGATGAATCACCTAAAAAAGCATACCTCAAGTGTTCAGGTAATGGCTTGAGCTCCAAGGTAGGTGCTTCCTCTATTGATGGTTTGAGCTTCCCTTCAGCATTCTTAAGGTCAGAAGTACCAAGAGATTCAAATGGTATGTCCAGCTTTCGCTTCCAGGGAGAAGCGTTCAGATATTGTAATTGCTCGTTGCCATCTTCATCATCACTGTCAAAATCCCCCACTAAGGCCTTTTCCAATGCATCAGACATTAGCATGCGATCGAGTTCCGAAGTAACCACAGAATCAATCACATCCAATTTTAAGCACTCCTCATCTTCTATGGGGAATTTCATTGCCTTGAATACGTTGAAGGTCACATCCTGATCTTGGACCCGCATAGTAAGTTCCGTTTTTTGCACATCTATCAAGGTACGGCCAGTAGCCAAGAAAGGCCTTCCCAAGATTATGGGAATCTTCTTATCTTCCTCAAAATCCAGAATAACAAAATCTGCAGGAAAGAAGAGCTTATCCACCTTGACGAGCACATCCTCAACTATGCCCCTTGGGTAAGTAATGGAACGGTCAGCCAATTGTAGCGACATGTATGTGGGTTTTGGATCAGGCAGATCCAGCTTTTTAAAGATCGACAACGGCATCAGATTAATGCTTGCTCCCAAATCACAAAGGCACTTGTCAAAAGTCAGATTGCCAATGGTGCAAGGAATGGTGAAGCTTCTTGGATCTTTCAGTTTTGGTGGTAACTTTTGCTGCAGAACAGCGCTGCATTCTTCCGTGAGAGCAACGGTTTCAAGGTCATCCAGTTTCACCTTCCTTGAAAGAATAGTCTTCATAAACTTCGCATAACTAGGCATTTGTTCCAGAGCCTCAGCGAAAGGTATATTGATGTGAAGTTTCTTGAACACCTCCAGAAACTTCCCGAACTGTCTATCCAGCTTTTGTTGCTGCAATCTCATAGGAAAAGGTGGTGGAGGATAGAGCTATTTCTCCCCTGTATTAGCCTCAGGCAGAGTGTGTTCAACAGTAGTCTTCCTTGGTTCCGCCGCTTTCTCCTTTTGCTTTGGTTCTTCATCTCTAATTTCAGCTTCTACTTCTTTTGCCTTTTCAGCATCAGCTACTTTTCCAGACCTTAAGGTAATAGCCTTGACTTGCTCTTTAGCTTCCTTCCTGCCTGGTACTTCCGTGTCACTGGGAAGAGTGCCAGGTTGACGATTGAGCACTGCATTGGCTAATTGACCGATTTGATTTTCCAAGGTCTTGATGGAAACCGCCTAACTCTTGCACAACAGCTTAAGTTCCTCAAAATCAGCACTAGTAGGTGTAGCTGTACTTCCCTGTTGAGGATATGATTGCCTTGTAGCATACTGCTGTGGTTGCTGGAATCCAGGTTGGTTAAACTGTTTACTCACTCCTTGCTGATATGGTGGCTGAATAGCATTCTGATTATTCCCCCAGCTGAAATTTGGATGATTTCTGTTGTTAGGATGATAGGTCGCTGGCACAGGCTGCTGTTGTCGCTGATAATTATTCACGTACTGAACAGATTTGTTGACAAGAGAACACTAATCCGTAGCATGAGAACCTGCACAAAGCTCACAAACGATAGCTATTTGATTAACTCCATATGTAGCCAGAGAATCAACCTTCATTGATAGCGCTTGGAGCTGGGCTGCAATAGCGGTGGCTGCATCAACTTCCAGAATACCTGCTACCTTGCCTGACGTCATCCTCTGAGTTGGGTTTTGATGCTCATTTGCAGCCATCGTCTCTATAAGATTATACGCCTCAGTATAGCTTTTAGCCCATAAGGCGCCTCCAGCTGCTGCATCGAGCATGGGCCGAGATTGGGCCCCCAAACCATTATAGAAACCAGTGATCACCATCCAATCCGGCATTCCATGATGTGGACATTTTCTCAACATTTCCTTGTAGCGTTCCCAAGCCTCGCACATAGATTCTGTAGGTTGCTGCGCAAACTGAGTAAGAGCACTCCTCATAGCAGCAGTCTTTGCCATCGGATAAAACTTCACCAGAAACTTTTGCACAAGATCTTGCCACGTAGTGATGGACCCAGCTGGTTCAGAATGTAACCAGTCTTTAGCCTTGTCCCTCAGTGAGAATGGGAAAAGCCTCAACTTGATAGCCTCATCAGTCACGCCATTATACTTAAAAGTGCTGCAGATCTCGACAAAATTCCTTATGTGCATGTTGGGGTATTCAGTTGCCGCTCCTCCAAAAGAAACAGAATTCTGCACCATCTGAATAGTGCCCGGCTTGATTTCAAAGGTGTTAGCTTGAATAGCCGGATGAAGGATGCTTGACTGAATGTCATCAATTTTAGGCCGAGAAAAATCCATAAGAGCTGGATCAGCTTAAACAATACGATCTCCCATGTTTACTGGTTCTTTCTGCTCAGTTCCTGAATCCGAATCCTCAAAATCTAACTTCTCCGGAATATCAAGAACTTCGTCTGTCTCCTCAGCTGTATCAAAAATCCTCTTGTGAGCACGAGAACGAGTTTGCATAAACGCTTGCTATGTACCTGAAACACAACCGGAAAAAATAAGTAACTACTACGTCCTAATCACTGAGTCCTAATGACCAATGATGGTAAGTACATAAACTAAACAAATACGCCGAGTCCCCGGCAGCGGCGCACAAAACTTGTTAGGGCGAAAACACGCGCTAATATTCACGCAAGTATACGCGTTCGCAAGTAATATAGAATACTTTCTAGTTCGTTCCCACAGAGACTCAGACAGAAATTATTACTTCAATTAACTACTTAATTAACCACTTAACTAACACTTCAATCTATCAATAATAAAACACTCATGAGATCACAACTTCATTATTACTTCCTTCTATAGCCATTGTTATTACCTTTAGCATGTGACAGTGATGATATTAATCGAATAACACGAAACTGATAAAAGCCAACTTTCATTGTACTAATACCATTCTACCAAGCATCCACAATTAAGATAGAAGTTGAATAGTCATCAATTATGTTGAGTTCCTATATGTCTACAGAAATTGACAACACAACGATTTAAGCACAAGTTATTCCTTTTGATTACATAGGGCAAATAAAACTGTTAGAGTTACCCACTAATCATGCACAACATACATGAACCTATGCTAGCATGGCAAGTTCTAAATCTCAAGATCCACCGTCACTTCACAAGAGATCAACACCCTATCTTATATGTTCGCGACGCACATAAGACGAATACGCACAACCAATACTAGATATCATACAATCATCACACACTAAAGTATTAAACAATTAACTAAAGAATTCCATAATAAATCTGTTGCAACCCCATGATCACGATTAGCCCATAATAGTACTTATCGTCATCATGGGTTCATATGAAATCATGATAAAAAACACAAGAAAATAATAACTAAACTAATTATATTAAAACAGAGTACGTCACAAGAGTAAATAAGTTAAAACAAGAAAACTAGCATCCAACGTTACAACGAAACAAGAATCACAAGAATATATGCTTCCTCTTCGTTGCGGTGTGCTAAATCGGTCTTCTTCCTTTTCTCCTTCGCTCCTTGCGTAAAAACACAATCTTCTTCTATGCACACTTGTGAAAACGTCTCAAATCTACTTATATAATAGTCCCATAAAACTCAGATTACATAGAAGTGGAAACCAAACAGAAGTAGAAGTCCTAAAATAATTTGTCTTTTTTCCCGACCCTACGCGGCCGCTCAGCATAGCTGAGCGGGCGCTCAGCTTGCTGCGCGGCCGCTCAGCAATGCTGAGCGGGCGCTCAGACCTCTACTGGAAAAATTCTGATTTTGCTCCGTTTCTTCGCCGTAATCTGCCCGTTTCTTTCCTCTCGCAATGGTGAACACATGCCAAGGCTTATTCTTGATGATTCCTCCCCTGAAATGCAACTAAAACCCTGAAATGCATAAACACTAGAAAAACGCATCAAATACACAAAATACTTGATTTCAAGACACCAATTTAAGCCATTTTAAGACGTTCTATGTGGTATAAAATGCCACTTATCAACCATCACCCTAAAAATTTATCTCTTGATATTGTATTGTTGAATCTTTCAATTCCATTGTTAATGTATTATTCTTGTTTATTTATATTATAGCGCTTGTTGAGCATTTGGCTCACTACTTTCTTACCCTGATATTACAGCTAGCAGATATGGTTAGATTCAAGCAGACAACGCGTAATACTTGTGATATATATTATAGCGCTTGTTGAGCATTTGGCTCACTACTTGGATTCAAATGTATTTACTTCCTTTTGTTAACTAATATAATTACTCGTATATTGTCTTTTGTAAATGTTTGGGGTGTGATAGGTTTTGGTATCAGAGCTACGGTTTAGAGTCCCTAGACAGCCCAAATAGGTTATATATGTATATAGGTTTATAGAATATTATACGAGAGTGTAGGTATAGGATATTCGAGTCATTCGCTACTAATTCTCTTATATACATCTATACATTGTTTGGCAGCAAAGGGCGCATTCCTCGTCATCATCTAAACCGTCTGACACAATTGCTTTCTCCGTGTATGCTGAGTTGAGGCGTGAGTTTGATAGGCTTCAGGGCAAGTACGATCGAATGTTAGAGCGATTGAAGAATGTGTATCCGGACAGCCAGAACCATAAAGGAAAGCCTAAGGAGCAGATAACTGCGAGACTTGAGACCTTGGTTTAGTACGTTAACACTAAGCTGGATGAGATGCCATCGCACCGAGACCGTACCAGCAAGTATACTATCCAGATGATTGTGGACGAGCTCCAGTGCATTGTGAAGATGCTTCGTGAAGAGAAGACTACCGGACCCCGTTCTGATGGAGTGGAGCCTTAGTTCTTTCCATTATCTACTTTTCATGTCGTTGTATTATTGGACTTTGTAAAATTCCCTGTTGTTTCCTTTAATTAAGCATGTTATCCCTAGATTCAGACTATATTCCAATCTTGATGTACCTTGACCCTAATTTTGATAATTATGCACTATCGTTCTATTTGCTTTCAATTGTTCTTATGCTTTTATATGCATCACCCTTATTGTTTAATTTGAAACCCGATTGAATGAATATAATGACTTGTGACACCATAACCATGAAATTTTCTGTATTGTTCATACCTGTTTTGATATAACTTTTATTTCAGGATCAGGCCACCTAAAAAGAACCCGACAACAACTTCTACCATAGATTCTAATATTCTTCGACTTCTGGAAACCTTACAACAGCAAACAAACGCTATAGCTCAATAACAAATAACTCTTCAACAACAATTCGAAAACCAAGATAACCGTGAACCACACCAACCACCTGATTCACCAGTAACACCTCGACAAATTGTTACTTTCAAAGTTTTTCAGAATGTGAATCCACCTGCATTTCATGATACCACTGATCCGGTAATAGCTAATACATGGATTAGGGAAATGAAAAGAGCTTTTGAATTGGTTTAATTAGGAGAAGATCAGAAGATGCCATATGCTACTTATTTTCTGAAAGGGGAAGTCATTTATTGGTGGGATTTAGTGAAAGCTATGGAGAAAATCAGCCGGTTTCTTGGGAAAGGTTTAAGAGGTTATTCCAGAAAAAGTATTACCCTAAGTATATGCAGAATCAGATGGAGCTTAAAATTCTTGAATTAAAGCAAGGAAGTATGCCTATGTCTGTATTGGAGTACGAGAAGAAGTTTACGGAGCTGTCAAGGTTTGTGACGAAGTATACCAACACTGAGGAAGAGAAAGCAAGGAGATTCCAACAAGGATTAGAGCCTTGGATCAGAGATAGAGTGGCTATATTTGAGCTTGATACTTATGCTGGATTAGTACAAAAGGCTGCTCTGATTGAGAGTAATGGGATACAGTCAACGAAAGAAAAGGATAACAAGAAGAGAAAGGTTCCATTTTATGGAGAGAAGTCTGAAGCCAGAAGCTCATAAGACAGGAGTGTGAAAAGGATTGGATTCCACAAAGGGGGAAATTTTCAGAAGAAGGGAAATTTGAACAAGAGACAAGATTCTAAGGGGGACAACCAGTCAAGCCAAGGATAAGTTGGAGAAAATAGATTTCAGAGACCAGAGTGCAAGCATTGTGGAAAAAGACATCCAGGAGTGTGTAATAAGTTGAACATGACATGCTATAGATGCAATCAAAAGGGACACTTGGCTAACGAGTGTAAGATACCGAAGCCGGGAGTTACATGCTATAAGTGTGGAAAGACTAGACATATAGCTAGGGAATGTAAGTCAACCGGACTAGTCAAGGCTTTGATGAACGTGGAAAGTACTAGTACAAGCATGCCAGCTGAGGTATTGGCATCACCTCCACCATCTACCGCAACTCCGCAAGCGATAACAAGGACAATTGATTTAAAGATGAAGGACAATGTTCAGAATTCTGAGGTGATAGCAGGTAAACTTTTATTGAATAATGTTGAAGCTAAGGTATTGATTGATTCTGGAGCTACTAGATCTTTTATATCAAAAAATTTCGTTGATAAACTTAAATGTGATAAAATGACCCTGAACGAGGTAATAGATGTGGTAATTACGAACCAAGAGAAGATTCATATGAATCAATTCTGTCATAAGTGTGAGATTTATATTTCGGGGCATAAATTTTCAACAGACTTGATACTTTTAAAGTTAGGGGAGTTTGACATAATCTTAGGCATGGATTGGTTAGGGAAGAATAACGCCCAGATAGATTATAAATCTAAGCAAGTATATTTAAAGACAGAGATTGGAGAAAAAATGGTATTTAAGGGTCAGAGGCAAGAGCAACTGTTTCTTACAATCTTCCAAGCTAAGAAATTGCTTAGGAGAGGTTGCGAATCATTCCTAGCCTATGTAGTGGATTTGGAAAGAGAGAGCCTCCGCATGGAAGATAACCCCGTAGTCAACAAATTTCCAGATGTGTTTCCAGATGAACTGCCAGGTTTACCGTCCGATTGACAGATTGAGTTTGAGATCAACCTTGCTCCAGGCACGGAACCAGTTTCGAAGGCACCTTATAGAATGGCACCAGCAGAAATGAAAGACTTGGCGAGCCAGCTACAGGAATTGTTGGACAAAGAAGTGATACAGCCAAGTACATTACCATGGGGAGCACCTATTCTATTCGTAAAGAAGAAGGATGGAAGCATGAGATTATGTATAGACTATCAGGAGTTGAATAAGATGACGATTAAGAACCGTTACCCGCTACCAAAGATAGATTATTTATTTGATCAGCTAAAAGGAGCTAAGTGCTTTTACAAGATTGATTTAAGATCAAGATACCATCAATTGAAGATCAAAGAAGATGACATCTCGAATACAACATTCAGAATAAGAGACAAACATTATAAATTCTTAGTAATGCCTTTTGGGATGACTAATGCTCCTGCAGCATTTATGGATCTGATGAACTAGGTATTTAAAAAGTATTGGACAAGTTTGTAGTGGTATTCATTGATGATATTCTTATATATTCAAAGTTAGAAGAAGAACATATGCAGCATCTATGGCTAGCATTGGAGATACTCCGACAAGAGAAGTTGTATGCCAAGTTTTCTAAGTGTGAGTTCTGGTTAAAGAAAGTTCAAATTTTGGGACATGTTATTGGAAATGAAGGAGTCAAAGTGGATCCGACAAAGATTGAGGCAATTATGAATTGAAAGAGACTAAAGACACCTACGGATGTGCGAAGTTTTTTAGGATTGGCGGGATATTATAGAAGGTTTGTTAAAGATTTCTCGAAAATCGCCACGCCATTGACTAAGTTGACTAGGAAGAATCAGAAATTTGAATGGAATGCAGAATATGAAGATAGTTTTCATGAATTGAAACATAGGTTGGTTACAGCTCCGGTACTAGTATTACCAGACGATCAAGGAGACTTTGTGATTTTCAGTGGTGCTTCACATAAGGGCCTGGGATGCGTGCTAATGCATCACAACAAGGTGATTGCGTATGCATCAAGACATTAAAACCACATGAATTGAAGTATCCTACACATGACTTGGAATTAGAAGCTATAGTATTTACCTTTACGGAGAAAGATGTGAGATCTAGACGGATCACAAGATTTTGAAGTATATTTTCACTCAGAAGGAGCTCAATATGAGGCAATGGAGATGGTTGGAATTAATTAAGGACTATGATCGCTCGATAAATTATCATCCGGGAAAAGGCAAATGTGGTAGCTGATGCTTTGAGTGAGAAAGAGAGGTTGAATATGGCAGCAGTATCAATGGAATTATCTGGAGAAATTAGGAGATTTGAATTGGAACTGTGTGTTTGCGGAAAAGCTGAGGAGATTTGTCGTACTATGACTTTTCAACAATCATTGTTGGAAAAGATAAAGAAATGTCAGGAAGAAGTGATGAAACAGGAGAATAATTAACTGACCGGAGAAGAGGTTTGTACTCAAAGGGATGAACAAGGTATACTAAGGTTTTCCTCAAGAATTTGGATTCCTGATGTGACTGAATTGAAGAATGAGATATTGAAAGAAGCTCATAATTCTAGATTTTCAATCCATCCGGGAAGCACCAAGATGTACCAGGACTTGAAGCAAAACTTTTGGTGGCCAAATATGAAGCGAGAAGTAGCAGAATAGGTTACGAAGTGCTATACTTGCCATAAAGTGAAGGAAGAACATCAAAGACCAAGCGGATTAATTCAGTACATAAAGATTCCAGAATGGAAGTGGGAAAACATTGCCATGGACTTTATAATAGGATTACCATGAACGAAATCTGGACATGACGCTATATGGGTTATAGTTGACCGCCTTACAAATTCGGCACAGTTTCTTCCAATTAATGAGAAGTTTTCCTCAAGAATTTTGATTTCTCATGTAACTGAATTGAAGAATGAGAAATTGCAAGAAGCTCACAATTCAAGATTTTCAATCCATCCGGGAAGCACCAAGATTGGTCCACCTGTATGTGCGTAAAATCGTATTACGACATGGCGTACCTGTATCAATAGTTTCAGACAGAGGTCCATGATTTTACTCGAGATTCTGGAAGAAATTTCAAGAAAGTCTTGGAACCAAGTTAAATATGAGTACTGCGTATCATCCGTAGACTAATGGTCAAAGCGAGAGGAAAATTTAAACAATTGAAGACATGTTGTGTAGCTGTTCGATTGATTTTGCGGGAAGTTGGGACGACCACCTGCCATTGGTAGGATTCTCCTATAACAACAGTTATCACACCAGTATTGGCATGCTCAAGATAAGCAAAGAAAGTATGCAGATCCGGCACGTAAGGATATCAGATTCCAAGTAGGTGAATCCGTATTGCTGAAAGTATCACCGAGGAAAGGATTGTCTCGATTTGGCAAGAAAGGGAAGTTAGCATCTAGATATATTGGTCCCTTTGAAGTTTTGAGTCAAGTAGGGAAGGTGGCCTATGAATTAGCTTTTCCGCCTCAGTATCAGCATGTGCATAACGTGTTTCATGTGTCATTACTTAAGAAGTATAATCCTGATGCCAACCATGTGATAGAATATGAACCTATAGAGATTCAGGAGGACCTGTCATTTATGGAGCAACCTGTCAAAATACTCGACTGGCAAGAGAAGAGTCTTAGAAATAAGTTGGTCAAGTTGGTAAGAATACTTTGGAGAAATCCCAAGGTTGAAGAGTCAACATGGGAACTAGAGTCGGATATGCGTAGCTGGTATCCTCACTTATTCTCCTAGATTCTGAGGACAGAATCCTTAAAGTGGAAGAGGATGGTACGACCGATATTTCTAAACCCTATCTATATATAATTGTGTGTTTATAATTAAAATTTAAATTGTGTGGAATAATAAATGTGGATGATCTATATGACTGGGTGCCTATAAACTAAGTGTTTAATGTATTAGTTTATATAAAAAAAATTGAAAAGAAAATCTTATCATTTAGTATTTTTAAATGATAATCAAAAGTACTTCATTTTATATGAAAAATCAATTTTAAAAATCTTTTAACAATAAATTTTCAAATTTTATATCATTAAATTTCTAAAATCATAAGCTATTTTATGATATTTATTTTGTGATTTATGAAGGTGCATTTATATTTATAAAAAATTGTTTTATATAAATTAGTTGATTTTTAAATTGAAAATTACTTAGTTTTCCATGTATGCAAATACCCTCCAATTCAATTTAAAGGGCATAAGAGACAACTCATACCCCACTAACCTTCTTCTATCCTCCAAAAGACTAAACTACCCTTGCATGCACTTTTGCTTGGTTATTGGAGAAGGGCACTTTAGTACATTTCAAATTCCACTATTGAATTAGTGCATGATGAACCATAAAGAGAGGAGTTAACCCAAAACCACACTCCACCCAAGCTCATCATTTTCACTCTCAAATTTTCTCTCCTCCCCCTCTCTTTTTCTTCATTCGGCCGAAGCCCCTTCCCCAATTCCCTTCAATTTTTCTTCATCAAATCCTTTGTAATATCCGGGATATATCGTGTAATTATTTTTTCTAATTAAATAATTATTATATGTGTTCATTATCTATTCTATGAATTAATTGTTAAGTGTTACCTGTACTTGGATATTCAAAAATAATATTAATTGAGTATTTTAATTTTTATATGTCCAAAATAAAATATAGATAATTGTCATACCTTCCTAATTATTTTTATGTTTATTTATGGATTTATAAGAATCAAATGAAATTTCTAAAATCTTTTTCCGGGTAATTAAAATCTATTTTATAAAAATGGGAACCAACCGACGTCACCCGTTGTTACGTTTTTGGAACCCGAAACTCTTCCGAGAACTCCTTCCTAACCTAATTGTAATATTCCGAGCATATTCCATGTTTCGACTTTTTCGATCCGGCTTACGGTTTGTTCTGCGCGGGTCCCGGCACAACATTTTCGATATAATATTCGTTTCGGTAAATCAATAACACCCGTATTTTCGATAAACAGGAGCTTTTTATTAAACTATCCCAATTATCACTTCGCAATATGTGTAACCAGGCGCTGAGACCAAGACCGCAGTACAAATTGTACTGGTTTGGATAATTATCCCGAAAACTGATACCGCTTGGATCAGTTTTTATAAATAAACGTACCGTTTTATATCCGGAATGATCCAACGGGATACTAATTTTCTGTAAATATAAATAGCCTTTTACGGTATTTTATTTCGTATCAAAATTATTTGCAGATAGTTAATTTTATAATTTTCAGAGAAAAACCCTAATTACATAAACTGTTCTAAGATTCAAACAGCAAAATGAAGGCGTTACCAATCTCTGTTTTCAAAGCTTGAGTAACCAAAACGAAGGATTTGAAGTGTTCTACCAGATTCTGAGCTTCGTTTTACTGTTGAAATCAAGGTTTATTTTCTATAATTTTATTTATTTTCGAATTAAATTTATTAAAAATCTGAATTTTTGTTCGAATGATTGTTTGTATGATTTGATGATTGCATGTTGTAGAGCTTGTTTGCCTGGTGAATTTGATATATTATACGTCTGATTTGGAGTTCAACAACATGTTCAAATTTGAGTTTGATTTTCGAATTTCAAAATTAGGGTTTATAACCCATATGAATGTTCTTAATTGAAATTTGGGGATTTCTTATTCTGGAATAGATTGATGTTGTGGTATAGTGGATTGTATTGTCTGTGAAATTTGCAATCTAGTCGTATAAGTTTCATGAATCACCGAGGTCTGTAGAGAGGGGAGTTGTCTTTTGAAATTTTCCGAAGTTCGCCGGAAACTGGCAAACTTCACGGCCAAATTCCGGCCAACTCAGGGATGATTAGAATGATTTGTTGGTATGGTTGAGTTCCTGGTGAAATATAGATGTGATCTGGAGGTGTTGGTGGGGTGAGGACGCCGGGAACGTGTTCTCCGGCCACCCCTGTATTTTCCGGCGACGGGGATGTAAAAATTACAGTTTGGTACCTGGACTTTTGGGAATGATACAGTTAGGTCCCTGAAGTTTCCAGACTCTGCAAATTTAAGATTCCAGTGTTAAAAATATTTAAAAATCATATTTCCTATTTATTTTTATTATAAAAATTCATTTTTAATTTCTGAAAATTCTAAAAATTATTATTTTAATTCTGAAAATTATTTTTAATTCAAAAATAAATCTGAATTAATCAATTAATTTCAGTTAATTTTTAATTGATTAATTGGTCAATTAATTCGAAAATTAATTGATTAATTGATTTAATTAATTATTAATTGATTTTAATTAATTATTTAATTAGATTTAATTATTTGAAAATGATTTAAAAATTCTGAAAAATAGTTTCGAGCTTTAAAATATTATTTTAAATTATTTCCAAGGCTCGATAATTATTATAAAATTGTTTCGAAGCCAGAATTGGCGAATCAAACCCTGTTTATTAACCCGAAATTGATCTAATGGCCCGTTTTAATTCCGAAAAATGTTTTAAAATTCATTTTAAATACCAGAAAGCCTATTTATGACCCGAGACTTCTTTATAAACGATATGTCATTGATTACGTGATATATTATGTGTTATACGTGACTTGTTGATTGACTATCGGTTCATATATCAGGCGTTTACTTGATTATTGCATAACTTTCAATCCGTTAATCGGATTTAGGTGAAACGAAGGGTAGATAGAAGTATGTGTTGAATAGAATCGTTGAAGTTGATTATGGATAGATGCTTATGATATGTGAACAGAAGAGGCAAGACGTAGGAAAGGGAAACAGGTAGTTGAGGAATAAGACGATTGTGAGTGGAAGCGAGTGCAGGATAGTAAACTAATACCAGGCAAGTGTTCTGAACTTTCTCGAGATATTGTCGTGATTGATATTCCTGTTTTATATTGCAAGTGCTTTGAAGCACTGAACCCTAAACCTTGATTCCAGTTATTGATCTTGAGCCTTCTTTCTAGACTATTGATTGTTGTATACCCCAAACACGAACCTCAAGTATACGATACTTCTCCACAAATACATACAAACTAAATATTAGGCACTGAACCAGATTGCTTACACCTTCAAACCATTGTATTTTATGCTTTGAAAGCCTAAATCTTTGAAACCCTGAAACATTGATTCCTTTGTTATCCAATTCTTTCATTACCCAGCATCCAAGCTTTGAAATTACCTTATTGATCCTTACAAGGGTTGAAACCCTTTCATTGTTAAACACTCATTGTTGTTAATGATTCTGGTTATTGTTTATTATTGCTTATTCTGTTATTATGTTAGAATTGGATTGTTTTTATAAAATTGTGGACCGGATTCGTGGTCAGACCATATAATGGTCAAGTTAGGCCAATGTGTGCCTTGGATCCAGTAGTGAGAGCAGTGTTGTGTGCTTTGCTCGGGGTTAGTGCATGACTGATCAGCAGCCTAACCTTGGTTTTTAAAATAAAAGTATAATATCCAATTCTAAATCATAATCCGTTGTTCATTTGATATCATAATCATGTTCACTTGATGATCATTATTCTCAGTTTTGTCATTGTGACTTACTGAGCTAGTTAGCTCATTTGTGCGATATTGTTTCTGTTCTTTTCCAGTTAAGAAGGAACCAGTTGGTACCGCGGATCCCCAGTCCAGCGCAAGAGCTAGGGGTTCAGGTTGATTGAGCTGAGCTAGTAGGCTTCTTTTGGGATAATTTAAGTCTGTAAGAGTTTGTAATAATGTTTAATACTCAGTTTTGAGTTTGGAATAGTTGGGATTTGAACGGTATGTAATATAAGTAGATGTATGGCTTGTGTGCATACTTTAACCTGTTGCGATCCGTGGTAGTTGGTAAATAGGGTCACTGCATATTATTATTATCTTTATTATTGTTATAAGCAGGTTATAAATAAGGTGTGTGTGTGGACCCCAAACTTCTGACCCGGGTTTGGAGGGCGCCACAGGTTTGGTATCAGAGCTACATGTTATAAGTCACTGACACAAGCCTAGGTTTACGGGAATGGGTAGAGGGTTAGGATTAGAAGTAAGGAATAGAAAGATAGAACGTTGAGAGGTTGAGTGCTTTGGTATATCAGGTATTAGTGTAATTCGTGTTATGGTTCGAGATTCTTATATTGCGATATGATTTCAGATAGCAGCGATGGCCGACTCTTTTATTCCCGTATCAGCTGATCACTCAGAGCCTTCAGTTGGAGTATCGTCTTCGGATCCACGTCCTGTTATTCCACCAGTGTTGGCTATACTACCTCCACCTGTGTTGCAGCTCATACCACTGCAGGCTATTCCACCCCTAGGCATGAGGCCACCTGTCAGAGGACCCCCACCTGCTGATTCAGATTCCACTAGGTATTCAGTTGCGAGTGCCCCATTCCAGTCTACATTGCCCCCAGTTCCTTATTACCGGTATGAGGCTCTTCTATTGGAGCGTGATACCTTGTTGGCCCAGATTAGAGAGCTACAGCATGTTATCAGGACTACAGATGTTGATCGTGGTGTGAGGGAGCTTCGAAAGGAGATTCATGTGACATGGAGGATTCTGGAGGCTAGGCTACATGGAGCTACACTACCTGGAAGAGGCCCTAATGCACTAATGGGTTGGGCTACTGAGGTATTGGAGGAGCTTGAAGAGATTGGAGGTCCAGACTTGCCATGAACCAGAGATTTAGAGATGGAGATGCTGAGCAGTGTTGTTATGATTATGTAGTATGCACAGTAGTGTGTAGTGTGTATCAGTAGACTTTTGAGTTGTATTTATAGACTAGCTATGCTGACTAGTGAGTAGGTTGTTGTACCCTTTTTGCTTTTACTTTCGAAGTGTCTTTACGCCTGTACTACCTAAAACTTTTGATCTATATATATCAGCACCTTTTTCCTTTCCATTACTGTCATTTACTTTATTGCACCTGTGTTACCTTACCTTATTTATTGCACCAGTTATACCCCTGTGATACCATGTACCCTGTTTTCCATAACTGTTTATATTCTGTAAAGAAGCATGCAATTTACTTAGTTACAACTGTTTTCAAAAAGAGATATTTCTGTTTTGCAAAACCATTCTTTTATGCAAAAGATTGATACAAAAGCTAAATAAGTTGATTGATTCTTTACAGAAAATGCCTCCTAGAAGAAATACCCGCACTAACACCCGGAATGAAGAAACCAACAACAATAATAACCAAGATGATACAAATCCAAATGTGAACCCAGGACCTATGGACCCAGCAATAGCTCAGATTCTACAAATCTTGGCTCAACAAATAGTTCACCTGGCACAACAATAACAAAGACAGTCCAATCCCCAGGTAACTTTTAAAACTTTTCAGGCAGTAAACCCACTAGAATTCAAGGGTTCTTTAGAGCCAATTGAAGCGAATGTTTGGTTAAAGGAAATAGAGAAGGCATTTGCCTTAGTGAAAGTAAAGGAAAAACAGAAGGTAGAGTTTGCAAGTTACTATCTGAAGAATGAGGCCACCTATTGGTGGGAAATGGTGAAGACATTGGAAGGTGTAGATGTTATTACTTGGGAAAGTTTAAGGAATTGTTTTTAGAAAAGTATTTTCCTCAGTTTGTTCAGGATCAAATGGAGCTGAAGTTTTTAGAATTAAAGCAAGAAAACATGTCAGTAACAGATTATGAGGGTAAGTTTGAGGAATTGTCAAGGTATGTACCGTTGTATGTGGATACTGACAAGAAGAAAGCTAAAAGATTTCAGCAAGGTTTGAAACCATGGATCAGAGGGAGGGTAGCCATTTTTGAATTGGATACCTATGCAGGAGTAGTACAGAAGGCTATGATCGCAGAGACAGAGAGTGAGATGTTCCAGAAGGAAAAGGAAAGCAAGCAAAGGAAAGTTGAGGGAAGTGAGGGTCAGTCACAACCAGGGAAGTTTCCAAATTTTAAGAAAGGCAAGTTTCAGCCAGGGAAAAATTTTAATTTCAGAAAACAGAATGCAGGAGACGGAGGCCAGAGTAACCGTCCAGTTAATACAAATCAGCCAAATCAGTTGAGATTAACTTTTCCAGATTGTCAAGTATGTGGAAAGAAGCATGGAGGAGTTTATAACAAGTTGAATGTGGTATGTTTTAAATATAACCAGAAAGGGCACTATTCGAGGGAGTGCCGAAATCAGCCAGCAAGTAAGAATCAGTCTATCCGGAATCCAGCAGTAAAGGTTCCCGCCATTGGATTTAGGTGCTTTAAATGTGGAAAGCCAAGACATATGGCCAGGGATTGCAAGACACCAGCCCCAGTCAGTAATGCATTGAGGATTATGGGATCTACCCCAACAGTGAATGAGACTCCAAGGGCTAGAGTTTTTGACATGTCGGTGAAGGATGCGATCCAGGATACGGATGTCGTGGCAGGTATGCTTAATGTGAATTCTTTATGTGCCAAAGTGTAAATAGATTCGGGAGCAACTCGATCGTTTGTTTCACAAGATTTTGTTAGTAAGTTAAATTGTCCAGTTAAATGTTTAAATGAAATAATGACTGTGGAATTAGCAAATCAAGAACGTGTATCTGTTAACCAAGTTTGTGGGAATTGTGAGATTGAGATCTCTGGTAATAAATTTTGTGTAGATTTGATACCATTTAAGTTAGGAGAATTTGACGTTATAATAGGGATGGATTGGTTATCTAAGCATGATGCGCAGATAGATTGTCGAAATAAGAAGGTAATGGTGAAAATGCCAGACGAAAGAATAGTAACGTTCAAGGGTCAAAAATAAGTAAAGAAGTTCTTAACGATGATTCAAGCCAAGAAGTTACTACGACAAGGATGTGAGCATTTCATGGCATATGTGATTGACAGAAGTCAAGAACCAACAAAACTTGAAGATATTCCAATTGTGAATGAATTTCCAGACGTGTTTCCTGACGATTTACCAGGACTTCCTCCAGATAGAGAAATTGAATTTGCGATCGACTTAGCACCGGGAACAGAATCAGTATCCAAGGCCCCATACAGAAAGGCGCTTGTTGAGATGAAAGAGCTAGCGAAGCAGTTGCAGGAGTTGTTAGAAAAAGGAGTAATCAGACCCAGTGTATCTCCGTGGGGAGCCCCAGTATTATTTGTCAAGAAGAAAGATGGAAGCATGAGACTGTGCATCGACTATAGAGAACTTAATAAGCTTACAGTCAAGAACAAGTATCCGTTACCCAGAATTGATGATTTGTTTGATCAGTTAAAGAGAGCCAAGTATTTCTCTAAAATTGATTTAAGATCAGGATATCATCAACTGAAGATCAAGCCAGAAGATATACCAAAGACAGCTTTTAGAACAAGGTATGGACATTACGAATTTTTAGTGATGTCTTTTGGATTGACCAATGCCCCGACATCATTTATGGACCTGATGAATAGAATTTTCAAGGAGTATTTGGATAAGTTTGTTATTGTGTTTATAGACGATATTTTAATTTATTCAAAAATGGAAGAGCATCATACAGAACATTTGAGGACAACTTTGGAAATTTTAAGGAAAAAGAAGTTATATGCTAAATTCTCGAAGTGTGAGTTTTGGCTACAGGAAGTTCAGTTCT
Source organism: Apium graveolens (assembly GCF_009905375.1). Classification (NCBI taxonomy): domain Eukaryota; kingdom Viridiplantae; phylum Streptophyta; class Magnoliopsida; order Apiales; family Apiaceae; genus Apium; species Apium graveolens. Next base: position 180,960,400 of record NC_133648.1, on the reverse strand, counting down.
TAGGACACATAGTCAGTAACGAAGGAATCAAAGTGGACCCGGCAAAGATCGAGGCAATTACAAATTGGGAGAGACCGAGAACACCCACTGAGGTAAGAAGTTTCTTGGGATTGGCAGGATATTATCGACGATTCGTTCAGAATTTCTCAAGGATTGCAACACCATTGACAAAGCTTACACGGAAGAATGAAAAGTTTATATGGAACGACAAGTGGGAAGAGAGTTTTCAGGAGTTGAAGCGAAGATTAATCATGGCACCTGTTTTGTCACTTCCAGACGATCAAGAGAATTTTGTAATTTATAGCGATGCTTCTCACAAAGGATTAGGATGTGTTCTAATGCAGCATGATAAGGTGATTGCATATGCGTCAAGGCAATTGAAACCACACGAACAGAAGTATCCTACTCATGATTTGGAGCTAGCAGCCATAGTTTTCGCTTTAAAGATTTGGAGACATTATCTGTATGGAGAAAAGTGCGATATTTTCACGGATCACAAAAGCTTAAAGTACATATTTACACAGAAGGAACTTAATATGAGGCAAAGGAGATTGTTAGAATTGATCAAGGATTACAACTGCTTGATTAATTATCATCCCGGTAAAGCAAACGTTGTAGCAGACGCATTGAGTCGGAAGGAAAGGTTAAATGTGTTATCAGTACCTGAAGATATATATAAGGAATTTCAAAAATTAGAATTGGAAATTAGAGTTTGCAAGCCTAAGGAAGCGAAAGTATACAATATGACTTTCCAACTGGAGTTATTGGAGAAAATAAAGAAATGTCAGGAAGATGTAATGGATCAAGATTTAAATCGTTTGGTAGGGGAAAAATTAGGTACGCAAAAGGATGATTAAGGTATTCTGAGGTTTTCATCTAGAATTTGGATTCCACCAGTGATGGAGTTAAAGAATGAAATTTTACAAGAGGCACATAGTTCGAGGTATTCCATCCATTCAGGGAGTACCAAAATGTACAGAGATTTAAAGAAGAATTATTGGTAGCCAGACATGAAGAGGGAAATTGCGGAATGGATTAGCAAATGTTATACCTGTCAGAGAGTTAAAGCAGAGCATCAGAGACCAAGTGGATTGTTACAGCCATTGGAGATTCCAGAGTGGAAGTGGGAACATATTGCCATGGATTTCATAGTTGGATTACCAAGGACAAGGGCTAATCATGATGCCATTTGGGTTATAGTGGATAGACTTACCAAGTTAGCTCATTTTCTGCCTATAAATGAAAGATTTTCGCTCGACAAGTTGGTCCATATGTACTTGAAGGAAATTGTAGTTCGTCATGGAGTTCCTGTGTCTATTGTATCTGATCGAGACCCAAGATTTAATTCAAGATTTTAGAAGAGTTTTCAAGAATGTGTGGGAACAAGACTGAATATGAGTACGGCCTATCACCCCTAGACGGATGGCCAAAGTGAAAGAACAATCCAGACAATCGAGGACATGTTACATATTTGTGCTATTGATTTTAAAGGAAGTTGGGACGAATATTTACCTTTAATAGAATTTGCTTACAACAATAGTTATCAAGCCAGCATTGGGATGCCACCCTATGAAGCCCTTTATGGACGCAAATATAGATCTCCAATATATTGGGACGAAGTAGGAGAACGCAAAATACTTGGACCTGAACTGGTACAGCAGACAAAGGAAATTGTTGAAATTATCCAGAAGAGATTGATAGCCGCACAAGATTGTCAGAGGAAATATGCAGATCAGTCAAGGAAAGATATGGAATTTGAAGAAGGAAGCTTGGTATTAATGAAAGTATCACCATGGAAAGGACTAACGAGGTTTGGAAAGAAAGGGAAGCTAATCCCAAAATATGTCGGACCTTTTGAGATCCTAAAGCGCGTTGGCAAAGTAGCTTACAAGTTAGCGTTACTGTTAGGTCACACACACTGTAGAGGGGGCGAATACAATATAAAATACAATCAAATCGAACTTTTAATATTTCAAGTAACAGAAAATAAACTTTATTGAAACAATAAACTCTGTTACAGTATGGAACTGTTACCTCTCAGTGATGAACAAATATCACGAGAGCTGCTAGGGTTACAATGAATAATCTCTTTGAATATGATAACACTTTTAGTGTAAACCCTATGTCTGTGTTTATATACTACACAGTTACAAGATAATCTCTAATTGATATGGAATATAATTCTGCTTCCTAAAATATATCAATCAGATATCTTTTCTTCCAAGTATTCTATTCTTCATAGAATTCCTTCTTCATGCATATCTCTTCTTATGTTTATCTCGATCTTCTTTCCTTTAATCAGCTACTGTCCTTATCTGAACGTCCTTCAGCACTTAAATTTTGATATCCATCTTCTGATGATTATCTCCTGATAATATAAGTACTGATATCCTTAAGTCCTGACTTTCAGTAAGTATTGATTTATACAGTTAAAGTAAGATCTGAAAACTAAACATAAATCATATTAGCCATGACATTATCAAATATATCTAACAATCTCCCCCAACTTGTAAATTAGCATAATATACAAGTTTAACAGATATTTGATGATGTCAAAAACATTAAGTACAAATGCATGAGAATTAGACTAGATAACTACAACTTAAAGTCCTTAAAGCTTTACCAATATTTAACTTCTGATAACAGCTTCAGTCTGTACAAATATCAGAATTTAATCAGTTGTAAATCTTGACTTGGCTTCATCTTCTGATCTCTCTAATGTCAGGAGTTGTTCTGAGATAGTTCTTCAACAAACATCTCTCAGCCTATCTAAGTTCATTAATCATCCTCCTTTTAGCATCTTTAAGCTCTGCATTATCTTCACCAATTTGAAAGATTGCAGCCCTGAGATCATTAATCTTTGCTTTTCTTATATCCTGATCCAGTCTGATCAAATAAGCTTTATCAGACTCAAGATTGAATTCCACAGCCCTGTAACCCAGAAAGGTAGTTATAATTTTAGCAGTGTTGGGCTTCATTTCAACTATATCACCCTTGTAATCTCTGTACTTTGGAACATATGTGCTGTTAGACTTAACAGAATAAAGTCTTTTCTGTCTCTGAATCTGATCCTTCAAATAGTTTGCAGCACTTCCTGTCAATCTGTCATCCACTTGAAGTAAGAATAGTACATGCTCCAATTCTTCAAAATACTTCAATGGAATGGCATTTTGCCTTATATGATATATCCTACCATATGTCATGAAGTACAACAAGATGTATTCTTTCAAGTAGGTATGGTAAACCATTTGTACAGATTCTAGTTGATTCAATCTCTCAGGAGTTGCTCTAATACCTGGTTCACTCAAGGAAGTTGGATCATTGGTAGTGTTCTGTATTCTTCTTTCATCAGCACTTCCCAATCCAGTTTTATCTCTTGCTTCCTTTCCAGTAACTACTCTTGCTTCAAAACCACTTGCATCAGTCTTCAAAGGTTGAGTCTGTTTTGCTTTAGTGAATCCTGGTAGTAGTGTCTTTGGTCTGTCTTCTGATATCAAGTTAACTTGAGCTATGTCAGAGGTTACTTGCTTCTTTGGAATATCAGAACTTACTGTCTCTTGACTCTGAACAACTTGAGCCATGTGAGAGGTTGTTTTAAGAACTTTTCTTGAAGTCAGAGCAAGATCATCCTTTTCATCAGTGATTTCTTCATTCTCAGGAGGCACATAAACCTTGATAGGTTCACCAACCTTTTCTTTACCCTTGGATCTTGGATCTATCTGCGGTTGTGATTTAGCCAATGTTGCTTCAGTATTTGTCGTTTCTTTTATCACAATGCCTTTGAGTTTTGGAAGTGTCTTTTTACCAGAAGCTTCAGATTTAGATGTGACTTTTTCTGATTTAAGTCTGGCTTCTTCTTCCATTAAACTCTCCAAATCAATTCCTGGATTTTCCTGAAGAAATAACTGTCATGACATTTCTTCATCAAGATCTAAAAGTTCATCAGAACTTATCCTTTTACCAATAGCAGAACTAATTCTTTTTCCAGCATCAGAACTTGTCATGTGACTTGTGATTTCAGCTTTTCTTGATGAGAAACCTCTACCTTGACTATGACCTCTACCCATTCCAGAGTTTCCTTGGTCATCCTTTTCATCCTCCTTTACTTTCATCCTTTTCATCCTCCTTTACTTTCAGTGTCTTATCAGTCTTGCATTTGGACTTAATTACTTTCTCCCCCTTTTTGGCATCAGCAGGTAATAGAAGAGAGACAAGTAATTCCACTAAGGCTTGGATTTCAGTAAGTTGAGATTGCTGAGAAGCTTGATTTTTCAGAATATCATCAATCTGAGCTTTATGTTACTCTTAAGTCTTCTCAATAAAAGCAATCCTGTCAAAGGTAGGTTTGAAGAATTGTTTCTTATCAATCTTGTGAACTTGATCTTGTTTAATAAATTCTTCCCGAATCTTGTGTAGCTCTGCATGAGTAGTTGAATGAAGACCTTGTAGATGTTTAGTACTCAATGCAGTGACTCTAAGCTATATTTTGAAATCATCAGTAATTAACATCTCAGCAGCTTTAGTCAAGTGCTCAGCAAGATGCTTTGCAGTTGGAACACATGAAACTGAGTTCCATTCCTTAGTCCACTCCTGTCCTGCAGGAGTTTCACTCCAAGGCACTGGTGCTTCTCCGGTAATAAACTTCTTAACAAGTTCAGACTTAAGAATAGTTTGTTGAGGAGCATGTCCTGAAGAACCTGCTTCATCAGTATCTACAGTTGGAGCAGCATCACCAGTATCTCCAGCATTTGCAGCATCAGAACTTACAGAATCAGAATCTTCTGATAGAACAACAGTGTGAGTAGCAATGGAGGCTTCATCATCCTCTAATTGCTGATCTGGTTCTAAGTTCTGATCAACAACCATATCCTGATGCTCACCTATATTCTGATCATCAGCATGTAGATGCAGAGAAGGTGTAGTAGATAACTCTGGAGTTTCAACAACATTAGTAACAGGTGTTATTGATGGATTAGTGGCTATTGGAGCTTCTAAGAGAATTACTTCAGGCACAACCAAGTTTTGAACATCAATATCAGCACTTGTGCCTGGATCAACAGGAGATACAGATAGTGTGTTGACCTTTTCAGAAACAGCTTCCTGAGATGGAGTTGATGAAGAAGAAGTGACTTTAGCAAATTCCTTTTCTTGTGAGATCAGAGATTCCTGATCCCCTTCCTTAGCTGATGCTTCTGCATCATCTGAAACTGTCCTTTTTGCCCTCTGTTTCTTGTATCTCTTTGTAGGTATGGATTCCTTGGGAGTTTCAGAAATAGTCATTCTTCTAAGCCTCTTGAGAAGCCTAGATCCCCCAATTCCAGAATCCTTCTGAGAAGTCACTTTCTCAGCTTCTTTAACAACAGGTTCTGAAGAAGGAACCTGTTCCTCAGTATCAGATTCATCTCTCAAAGCAATCCTCCTTCTTTTTTGAGGTGTTTGAGGAACAGTCTTTGTCCTCTTAGGTTTGGAAGATGAAGGCTTCACAGTAGGTGCTGAGGATGAGGATTGAACTGTTTGTGAAGTGGAGAGATAGGATTTGATATATTGCCTGAGGGTTTGTTGAGTAGAATGAGTGGTAGGTGATGATGGTTGTTGTGGTGTTTGGGAGGTTGTTGTTGGTTGGACATCAGAATAAACAGATCTATAAGTATCAGGATCAGCATTTACTAAGATCTGTTTTACAGACTGAGGAATCTGTAAAGGTCTAACCACTGATTTCTCAGTGTCCGCATTTATCAGGTCATTAAAGTAACGTTTTGCAACCTTAAAAGGTGGAGTTGAGGAACTGACTAATTGAGGTTCATCAGTACAAAAAGTATATATAAGTTGACAGAATCTAGCAAAGTAAACAACATTCCTATCCTCTTTCATCCTATCCCCAATAAAACCAATTATAGCAGTTGCAAAATCAAAATGAGTTTGGTTTATAATAGCATACCCGATGTGCTGACTCATTATAGGAATAGCATCAAAATTCGAACACTTGTTCCCAAAAGCTTTAGTGATGCAGTCGAAGAAGAAGCTCCATTCCCTTCTGATATGAGCCCGTTTCAACTGCCCAAGCTTTGCCAAACTCTGTTCATACCCCAAACTGGCCATTAACTCCTGAAGAGCTGATTCCTCTGGAATTGAAAAGGTACATCCTTCTGGGAGATGTAGAGCCTTGCGTATTGTACCAGGAGTGACTGCATATGAAGAATCACCCACTTCGAAAACAATACTGGGAGTGCCATGTGTACCACCATTATCAAAGTGCCCAGTCCGCCAAAATGTTAGAACTTGTTGGCTCGAAAAGACTGAAGGCTGGGTCAATGCATACCCAATCTCACTGTGTGCAAGAAGATCTTGCATAAAATGCAATTCAGATGGAGCTTCAGCATGATCAAGAATTGCAGCATAGTTGTTTGGAACAAATTTAGCATACCAATGATTAAATCCTTTGGTGCCATGAGAAAAATTGAGATTTAAGAGTGCCTGTTAGGTGTTTGATAAAATGTCTGTATGAAAAACCAGCGTGAGAAGAAGAAAGAGAGTAAAAGCAAGTAGAGAGAAAAAGTATGTAAGGAAATAAAAGATAAAAAAAATCCTCTCTCTATCTTACTTATACCTTTTTTCAAAAAAAAAATGTAACCGTTGGACACCTGTCAGACATGCAGTAATAACGGATAGTTACTGGGCACGAGAAAAAAGTAATCATTACTTACCCACTTGCAGTTTTTTAAGGAAAAACCGTTCCACTTACCCAGATATTCCATTAATCATGGTGAAACAGTTTTAATTCAGAATTGAAACCATTCCCACTTATTTAATTATTGTTCACTGCAACATCAATATTCTGAAAATAAATCGAGTGAAAATGACCAAGATAAATCAGATGAGTAAGTACTGATAAAGGAAAATCAGAACTTAAATTAAAACAGAATTTATATGGTCATCAGAATATGAATATGTATCAGGATTTAACAATGCATTAAAATATCTCAGAGACAAGATCTTGAAACAAAAACAAATTTCATTAATATATCAAGAGAATACATTCATGAAATTTAAATTACATCAAAACTTGTATAAGATTTCCCTAAGCTTCTAAACCTAACATCAACAGCCTTTGTCCTAGCTCAAGAAGCAGGGCAAGGCTGATGATGAAGAAAAACAGGAAGAAGAAAATAAATTATTTATTCTTCCTACTCTCGACAAATAGAATGGCGAGTCGAATAATTCGTTCTTGCTGGCGGAGAGCTTCCAGCCTTTCCTCCTCCAATCGCTCCAGATGGCGATGGTAATCCATATAGAAGAACATGAGGTGTGTGAGTACCTCCTGGGGAACAGAGTCCCATATCTCATCAGGAATGGTAGTGACGTGCCATTCCTGCTGCCAATCGGCACAGCTCAGCTCCATGTCGAAGGTTTCGTAGTTCAAAAACATATTGTATCTGACCATGGTGTTTTTGATAGAAAAAGTATGAAGATGAGTTTGTGATAAAAGATTTGATGGGAAGGCTGATGTGAAGTGGTTGCTTATATAGGCAAGAGAATTCCAGGAGATGCAAAGAAATTTAATGCTGACAGGTGGAATTAATTCTACCTCGTCTCCTCAGACTTGGAAAAAGAAAAACATTCATTGGAAAGAGAAAACATGGTTTAATGCGCACAAGAAGCAAGTAAAAGTTGACTGTTCAAGTACGAGTACCACTAAGCCTAACCATAGTGACTATTAATCTTCCACTTCAACATATTCTGGTTTAAACTGAGACTGTTGTCATATTTTATCCACAAATAAGTCAAGTAAAGAATCAGACTTTAATATCAGAACTTAGACTTATATCAGAACTTAACAGTCATCAGAACATAATTTCTTTACTCGAAAAAAATATGCCTATCTTAGTAAGTCCTCTCACAAATTCTTATTTATATTCTTCAGAACTTAATCATCAGAACATGCAATCAGAACTTGTCCTCAAAATTTGTGCAATGTGACACAATGACCGTTCATCTAAAACAACATAGATCACCACAGTGATTTTCATCATTCATATGGAGTGATTAGTGTGTGCATTAAGCTAAATATCAGACAAAGAGTAAAGTCTGATTCACTTCAGTACATCTTAGAAATAAGGCATAACTAAAACTTTGCTAAAGAGCTGTCATTATTCTGAAACCTACTGTTGAATGAGTTCATGCTTGGGTCTACCTCAACTATTTTATGCTAATTTTATGCATCTTTTTAAATTCCATTTTACAGTGGCTTCTCAGTGTAAGTGAGTCACGACTACTTATCAGAATTTATGCTATTATCAGAGTATTTCTCCAGTAATCATAGAGTGTGAAAAGTCACTAAGAAAATATTTTATTTGCTTTTCTGATGCATATTACTTAATACCAGCAATGCACTTGGGTCTTCCCTTCCACATTTTTACTCTAGATCTCAAAGGAGTACCTGATTTTTAATCCTTGATTCTTTTGCTTTTTCTTTTGATAAGTGAGGTTTATCAGCACTTAGTTCATTCAACAGATTTACTAGCATCAGAACTTAACAGATGAGTAGCGTTATTCTAGTTTGTGACTTAGTAATAAGATAGACAAAGTAAACTCAACTAAGCTCAATTATCAGAATTTGCTTGTGTCAATAGATTTCCACAGAAATAATTACTTCTTACATGGGATCCCTTGTTTATTGAAGACTACTAGTTCAGCATCTAGCACAGTTATCCTCATAGGATTGAATAGTTACTTAAACAGACATATCACTTATCAGAGTTTAGAAACATATATCAGACAACAGTCAGTACTTAAACACATTTTTCAATTAAACACAGAATACACAAAGAGATTAAATTATGTAAATACTGATCATATAGTCTGATGCAACAGAACAAAACTAAGCAGATTTAGAAAAAAACCTGAAACCATTCCAAGTTCATTTACCAATCTTGTAAAGGTAGCTTCACACAATGGTTTTGTGAAGATATCTGCTAGTTGTTGATCTGTTGGAACAAAGTGCAACTCCACTGTACCTTCATCTACATGTTCCCTGATGAAGTGGTACCTGATGCTGATGTGCTTTGTCATAGAGTGTTGAACTGGATTACCTATCATAGCAATAGCACTTTGATTATCACAGTAAATAGGAATTTTAAAATATGTTAACCCATAATCCAGTAACTGATTCTTCATCCAAAGAATCTGTGCACAACAGCTTCCTGCAGTAATATACTCTGCTTCTACAGTTGATGTGGAGAGTGACTTTTGTTTCTTGCTAAACCAAGAAACCAACCTGCCACTAAGAAATTGGCAGCTTCCACTTGTGCTTTTCCTGTCAATTTTGCAACCTGCAAAATCTGCATCTGAGTAACCTATTAGTTTAAAATCTGATTCTCTAGGATACCACAATCCCAGATCAGCTGTTCCTTTAAGATACTTGAAAATTCTTTTCACAGCTGTTAAGTGAGGTTCTCTTGGATCTGCTTGAAATCTTGCACAAAGACAGGTAGCATACATGATATCGGGTCTACTAGCAGTTAGATAGAGTAGAGAGCCAATCATATCTCTGTAATCAGTAATATCTAGTGATTTACCAGTATCCTTATCCAGTTTTGTTGTAGTGGCCATGGGAGTGGATGCACTTGAACAATCTTGCATTCCAAATTTCTTCAGCAAGTTTCTGGTGTACTTAGTTTGACAAATAAAAGTGCCTTCTTCATTCTGCTTGACTTGAAGGCCCAGAAAATAGCTAAGTTCCCCCATCATACTCATCTGATACCTTGACTGCATCAGTTTGGTAAACTTCTTGCAAAGTCTGACATTTGTAGACCCAAAAATGATATCATCAACAGAAATCTGGACCAGAAGTGAGTCTTTTCCATGGTTGAGATAGAACAGTGTTTTGTCTATAGTCCCTCTGTTAAATCCACTTTCCAGAAGAAACTGAGCTAAGGTCTCATACCATGCTCTAGGAGCTTGCTTAAGTCCATAAAGTGCTTTATCAAGCCTTTAGACATAATCTGGATGTTTGGAATCTACAAAGCCTGGAGGTTGTTCAACATATACTTCCTCCTCCAATTCTCCATTGAGAAAAGCACTTTTCACATCCATTTGAAAGACAGTAAACTTTTTGTGAGCAGCATAAGCCAAAAATATTCTTATGGCTTCTAACCTGGCAACTGGTGCAAATGTTTCATCATAATTAATTCCCTCTTGTTGAGAATATCCGTTTGCAACCAGCCTTGCCTTATTCCTTGTAATTATGCAATCACTGTCAGTTTTGTTTCTGAATACCCACTTTGTACCAACAACAGATCTATTCTTTGGTCTTGGCACTAGGGCCCAGACTTTGTTTCTTTCAAATTCATTTAACTCTTCCTGCATTGCTTGCACCCAATTAGCATCTTGAAGAGCTTCTTCCACTTTCTTTGGCTCAGTCTGAGAGAGAAAAGAATTGTAAAGACATTCGTTTGAAGTACCTGTTCTAGTTCTGACACCTGCGTCAGGATTTCAAATTATCAAATCAGGTGTATGTGATTTAGTCCACTTCCTTGCAGATGGAAGGTTTTCTCTAGAACTAGATGCTCCCCCATGATCCATGTTGTCTTCAATTTCATTTTCTGATGCTCCCCCTGAAACTATGCTCTCTGAGTTGGATTCTTCAGAATTTAGATTTTCAGCACTACCAGAACTTGGCTTATCAGAACTTGACGAATCAGAACTTGAAGAGCCAGATGTATGTTGTGATGCTTCTTGAGATGTGGTAAGATCTTGAGTATGCTCCCCCTGTATAGGTGCATCTTCCTTTGGCATAGTTACCACAGTTTCAATAACATCAGAGTTTAATCCATCAGAGTTTACAGTATCAGGACTTAGACTGTCAGGAGTTTTAGTATCAGAATTTGAGTCTTCGTTTTCAAATCTCAGCTGATCATGATCAATAAAATCTTCAAGACCAGTAATCTTCTTGTCATCAAAAAAGACATTGATAGATTCCATGACCACTCTTGTTCTCAAATTATAGACTCTGAAGGCTTTTGTGGAAAGTGGATATCCAACAAAGATTCCTTCATCAGCTTTTAGATCAAATTTGGATAGCTGTTCAGGATGAGTCTTGAGAATAAAACACTTACATCCAAATACATGAAAGTACTTCAGATTTGGCTTCTTTTTCCTTACCATCTCATATGGTGTTTTTCCTTGCTTGTTAATGAGTGTTGCATTTTGAGTAAAACAAGCAGTCTGCACAGCTTCAGCCCAGAAGTAGGTTGGAAGCTTTGCTTCTTCAAGCATTGTACGTGCAACTTCAATGAGAGTTCTATTCTTCCTTTCAACAACTCTATTTTGTTGTGGAGTTCCAGGAGCAGAAAATTCCTGCTTAATTCCATGATTTTTGCAGAACTCTTCCATTATCAAATTCTTGAACTCAGTGCCATTATCACTCCTTATGGTTTTCTCAGAATCTTTGACCAATTTATCCAGATGTTTGACATGATCAATCAAGATAGATGGAGTTTCAATTTTTGTGTGCAAGAAATACACCCATGTGTATCTGGTGAACTCATCCACTATGACCAAAGCATATTTCTTCTTTGCAATTGATATGACATTCACTGGACCAAATAAATCAACATGTAGTAGATGATAAGGCTCAAGAATTGATGATTCAGTCTTGCTCTTGAATGAAGATTTTCTTTGTTTGGCCTTCTGACAAGAATCACAAAGGCTATCAGGAGCAAATACTGACTTTGGCAGTCCTCTCACAAGATCTTTCTTGACTAGTTCATTTATATTGTCGAAATTTAAATGAGAGAGTTTCTTGTGCCAATTCCAGCTTTCTTCAATTGATGCTCTACTCATCCGACATATTACAGAACCATCAGTACTTGTTGAAAGCTTAGCTTCATAAATTTTACCACGCCTGTATCCTTTTAGAATAATTTTGCCTTTGGATTTACTCACAACTTCACAGTGTTCTTCAAAGAAATCAACATGATAACCTCTTTCACAGATTTGACTTATACTCAGCAGATTGTGTTTAAGTCCTGAGACCAAAGCTACTTCTTTAATGATGACATTTCCAAGATTGATATTGCCATATCCCAATGTTTTTCCAATGTTGCTATCTCCATAAGAAACACTTGGGCCAGCTTTCTCCACAAAGTCTGATAGTAGGGCTTTATTTCCAGTCATATGTCCTGAACATCCACTGTCCAGAACTAGAATATTTTTCCTGTTGCCCTGTAATCACAAGGACCACTAATGATTAGTTTTAAGGACCCAGACTTGCTTGGATCCTTTGGCCTTATCAAGTTTGTTAACATTTGCAGCGGATTTAGCATCAGAGTTTATGTTAACATTTTTCTTGTCAGAACTTACACTATCAGACTTTGAATCAGAATTTACACTAGAAGGAACAATGGACACTTTCTTCAAAGAAGGTTTTAATTGATAATAATCATAGTACAAACTATGATATTCCTTACAAGTATAAATGGAATGCCATAAACTACCACAATAAAAACAAGGATTTTGTGGTTTATATCTAACAGACTGACTCTTAACTCCTGATTTTGAAGGTAAGGAGTTTATGTTCTTATTCTTCCTGCAAAAAGAAGCCAGATGGTTAGAACTTCCACAGTTATGACATGTTTTCCTAGAAGCATCAGGAACAAGTTTATAATCATTTTGTTTATTCACACCTTCCTTTCCATTCCTATTTTTCCTAGGTGATTTTACCTTGTTTGCATTCTTAACATCTTTCAGCTTATGCTTAAGCTGCTTCTTTGTCATTAAGCCTATGTTTACTTCAGCTTTCTTTTCTTGTTTTAGTTTGTCAGAGGTTAATCTCTCTTTAACTTCTGATTTATCATTATCAGACTTTACAGTTACAAACTTAACAGGTTTTAACTTTGGCTTTTGCTTAACAACATGCTTAATTTCTACAGTTCCTTTATCATTCTTATCCTCTCCATAACCTAAGCCTTCTTTCCAATTTTCACTACTTAGCAAATTTTGAGTTGTTCTGCCAGAGTTAGTCCAAGTCCTGATTATCTCTCTTTCCTTTTCTAACTCAGTTTTTAGAGATTCATTCATTTTTAGCACTTCATCCCTAACATAAAAGGCATCATCTCTATCCTTCTGAGTTTGATGGAACATAATTAACTCTTTTTCTAAGAAGTCATTTCTTTTCTTAAAAGCAAGATTTTCAGAAGTTAATCTTTCACATGTTAAAGTTTGATCTCTATAACTAACAAACATGGTTTTAAGATATCTTCTCAACTCATTAATGTCATCAGTATGAAAAGCATAAGTAGTCTGAGGTACCTTTGTTTCAGCAGCTTCAGAACTGCTCTCAGCACTTTCTTTATCAGCATTTGCCATCAAAGCATAGTTCTCCTCACTTTCAGAGTCTGAGGTGTCTGTCCAGCTTTTCTTCTTTGTGACCAGAGCCTTGCCTTTGTCACCCTTCACTTTCTTGCAATCAGGAGATATGTGGCCTTTCTCACCACAGTTATAGCATTTGACATTGGTATAATCTCCTCCATCAAACTTTCCTCTTCTGCCCTCAGATCTTCTGAAATTCTTTTTATCAGAACTTGTGCCTTTCCTGGAAAACTTCTTTCCCTTCCTGAACTTCCTGTATGCAATCTTTGTGATCCCTTTCACCATAAGAGCACACAGCTTCATCATCTCCTCATCAGCATCAGTCTCAGGCAAGCTTTCAGAATCTGAGTCATCATCACTTTTAGAACTTGATGACTCAGTATTAGACTTTGTGAAGAGAGCTTTACCCTTGTCTTTTCTTGAGGTAGCTGCCTTGGGGGATTCTTCTTCAGCCTTAAGAGCAACTGTCCTTGACTTTCCTCCTTTCCTCTTGCTTCTTTGTTCCATCTCAAGTTCATGAGTCTTGAGCATTCCATAAATTTCATCAAGATTAGTTTCATCAAGACTATAGTTGTCTCTTATTGTTGTTGCCTTCAAATCCCAATATTCAGGAAGAGCTAACAGGAATTTAAGGTTTGAATCTTCAAGATCATACTCCTTATTAACCAGTGACAGATCGTTCAAGAGTTTGACAAATCTATCATATAAATCAGTCAATGATTCATTAGCCTTTGAGTCAAAGTGTTCATACTCTTGAGTGAGTATTGTCTTCCTGTTCTTCTTAATTATATCAGTTCCCTGACACCTTGTTTCCAGAGCATCCCATATCTCCTTAGAAGTCTTACAGTTAATTACCCTGCTTGACATTACATTATCAAGGGCACTATGCAGTAAGTGTCATACCTTAGCATCCTTAGCAATTGATGCGATATCTTCAGCAGTATAATCACTCTTCTCCTTTGGTACGGTCTTTGCTGCTTCACCTACAACTGCAACAGCGAGCTTGGTTGGTTTATGAGGTCCTTCCTTGATTCTATCAAGATATTTTGGATCTGTAGCTTCCAGAAACATGGTCATCCTCACCTTCCATATGGCATATTCAGATGGTCTCAGTATGGGAACTCTGATGGTTTCATACTGTTAGCGTTACTGTTAGGTCACACACACTGTAGAGGGGGTGAATACAATATAAAATACAATCAAATCGAACTTTTAATATTTCAAGTAACAGAAAATAAACTTTATTAAAACAATAAACTCTGTTACAGTATGGAACTGTTACCTCTCAGTGATGAACAAATATCACGAGAGCTGCTAGGGTTACAATGAATAATCTCTTTGAATATGATAACACTTTCAGTGTAAACCCTATGTCTGTGTTTATATACTACACAGTTACAAGATAATTGCTAATTGATATGGAATATAATTCTGCTTCCTAAAATATATTAATCAGATATCTTTTCTTCCAATTATTCTATTCTTCATATAATTCCTTCTTCATGCATATCTCTTCTTATGTTTATCTCAATCTTCTTTCCTTTAATCAGCTACTGTCCTTATCTGAACGTCCTTCAGCACTTAAGTTCTGATATCCATCTTCTGATGATTATCTCCTAATAATATAAGTACTGATATCCTTAAGTCTTGACTTCTAGTAAGTACCGATTTATCCTGTTAAAGTAAGATCTGAAAACTAAACATAAATCATATTAGCCATGACATTATCAAATATATCTAACAGTTACCACCGCACATGGAGCACATTCACAATATTTTTCACGTATCAATGCTTAAGAAATATAATCCAGACTCCAAGCATGTAATAGAATATGAGCCAATAGAGCTTCAGGCAGATTTATCATATGTAGAAAGTCCGATAGAGATTCTAGAGGAGAGAGAGAAAGTATTGAGAAATAAAGTGGTAAAGTTAGTAAGAGTATTGTGGAGAAACCCAAAGGTTGAAGAGTCAACCTGGGAGTTAGAAAGTGATATGAGAGAAAAGTATCCTCAATTGTTTTCTTAGGAGATTCTGAGGACATAATCCTTTTAAGGGGGGAAGGATGTAATATCCGGGATATATCGTGTAATTATTTTTTCTAATTAAATAATTATTATCTGTGTTCATTATCTATTCTGTGAATTAATTGTTAAGTGTTACCTGTACTTGGATATTCAAAAATAATATTAATTGAGTGTTTTAATTTTTATATGTCCAAAATAAAATATAGATAATTGTCATACCTTCCTAATTATTTTTATGTTGATTTATGGATTTATAAGAATCATATGAAATTTCTAAAATCTTTTTCCGGGTATCTAAAATCTATTTTAGAAAAACGGGAACCAACCGACGTCACCCGTTGTTACGTTTTTGGAACCCGAAACTCTTTCGAGAACTCCTTCCTAACCTAATTGTAATATTCCGAGTATATTCCATGTTTCGACTTTTTCGATCTGGCGTACGGTTTGTTCTGCACGGGTCCCGGCGCAACATTTTTGATACAATATTCATTTCGGTAAATCAATAACACCCGTATTTTTGATAAACGGGAGCTTTTTATTAAACTATCCCAATTATCACTTCGTAATATGTGTAACCAGGCGCTGAGACCAAGACCGCAGTACAAATTGTACTGGTTTGGATAATTATCCCGAAAACCGATACCATTTGGATCAGTTTTTATAAATAAAAGTACCATTTTATATCCGGAATGATCCAACGGGATACTAATTTTCTGTAAATATAAATAGCCTTTTACCGTATTTTATTTCTTATCAAAATCATTTGCAAATAGTTAATTTTATAATTTTCAGAGAAAAACCCTAATTACATAAACTGTTCTAAGAATCAAACAGCAAAACGAAGGGGTTACCAATCTCTGTTTTCAAAGCTTGAGTAACCAAAACGAAGGATTTGAAGTGTTCTACCAGATTCTGAGCTTCATTTTACTGCAGAAATCAAGGTTTATTTTCTATAATTTTATTTATTTCCGAATTAAATTTATTAAAAATATGAATTTTTGTTCGGATGATTGTTTGTATGATTTGATGATTGCATGTTGTAGAGCTTGTTTTCCTGGTGATTTTGATATATTATACGTCTGATTTGGAGTTCAATAACATGTTCAAATTTGAGTTTGATTTTCGAATTTCAAAATTAGGGTTTATAACCCGTATGAATGTTCTTAATTGAAATTTGGGGATTTCTTATTCTGGAATAGATTGATGTTGTGGTATAGTGGATTGTATTCTCTGTGAAATTTGCAATCTAGTCGTATAAGTTTCATGAATCACCGAGGTCTGTAGAAAGGGGAGTTGTCTTTTGAAATTTTCCGAAGTTCGCCGGAAACTGGCAAACTTCACGACCAAATTTCGGCCAACTCAGGGATGATTAGAATGATTTGTTGGTATGGTTGAGTTCCTGGTGAAATATAGATGTGATCTGGAGGTGTTAGTGGGGTGAGGACGCCGGGAACGTGTTCTCCGGCCACCCCTGTATTTTCCGGCGACGGGGATGTAAAAATTACAGTTTGGTACCTGGACTTTTGGGAACGATACAGTTAGGTCCCTGAAGTTTCCAGACTTTGCAAATTTAGGATTCCTGTTTTAAAAATATTTAAAAATCATATTTCCTATTTATTTTTATTATAAAAATTCATTTTTAATGTCTTAAAATTCTAAAAATTATTATTTTAATTCCGAAAATTATTTTTAATTCAAAAATAAATCTTAATTAAAATTATTAATTAATTTCAGTTAATTTTTAATTGATTAATTGGTCAATTAATTCGAAAATTAATTGATTAATTGATTTAATTAATTATTAATTGATTTTAATTAATTATTTAATTAGATTTAATTATTTAAAAATGATTTATAAATTATGAAAAATAGTTTCGAGTTTTAAAATATTATTCTAAATTATTTCCAAGGCTCGATAATTATTATAAAATTGTTTCGAAGCCAGAATTGGCCAATCGAACCCTGTTTATTAACCCGAAATTGATCCAATGACCCGTTTTAATTCCGAAAAATATTTTAAAAATCATTTTAAATACCAGAATGCCTATTTATGACCCGAGACTTCTTTATAAATGATATGTCATTGATTACGTGATATATTATGTGTTATACGTGACTTGTTGATTGACTATCGGTTTATATATCCGGCGTTTACTTGATTATTGCATAACTTTTAATCCGTTAATCGGATTTAGGTGAAACGAATGGTAGATAGAAGTATGTGTTGAATAGAATCGTTTAAGTTGAGTATTGATAGATGCTTATGATATGTGAACAGAAGAGGCAAGACGTAGGAAAGGGAAACAGGTAGTTGAGGAATAAGACGATTGTGACTGGAAGTGAGTGCAGGATAGTAAACTAATACCAGGCAAGTGTTCTGAACTTTCTCGAGATATTGTCGTGATTGATATTCCTGTTTTATATTGCAAGTGCTTTGAAGCACTGAACCCTAAACCTTGATTCCAGTTATTGATCTTGAGCCGTAACCTGATTCTTTCTAGACTATTGATTGTTGTATACCCCAAACACGAACCTCAAGTATACGATACTTCTTCACAAATACATACAAACTAAATATTAAGCACTGAACCAGATTGCTTACACCTTCAATCCATTGTATTTTATGCTTTGAAAGCCTAAATCTTTGAAACCCTGAAATGTTAATTCCTTTGTTATCCAATTCTTTCATTACCCAGCATCCAAGCTTTGAAATTATCTTATTGATCCTTACAAGGGTTGAAACCCTTTCATTGTTAAACACCCATTGTTGTTAATGATTTTGGTTATTGTTTATTATTGCTTATTCTGTTATTATGTTAGAATTGGATTGTTTTTATAAAATTGTGGACCAGAATCGTGGTCAGACCATATAATGGTCAAGTTAGGCCAATATGTGCCTTGGATCCAGTAGTTAGAGCAGTGTTGTGTGCTTTGCTCGGGGTTAGTGCGTGACTGATCAGCAGCCTAACCTTGGTTTTTAAAATAAAAGTATAATATCCAATTCTAAATTATAATCCATTGTTCATTTGATATCATAATCATGTTCACTTGATGATCATTATTCTCAGTTTTGTCATTGTGACTTGCTGACCTAGTTAGCTCATTTGTGCGATATTGTTTCTGTTCTTTTCCAGTTAAGAAGGAACTAGTTGGTACCGTGGATCCCCAGTCCAGCGCGAGAGCTAGGGGTTCAGGTTGATTGAGCTGAGCTAGTAGGCTTCTTTTGGGATAATTTAAGTCTGTAAAAGTTTATAATAATGTTTAATACTCAGTTTTGAGTTTGGAATAGTTGGGATTTGAACGGTATGTAATATAAGTAGATGTGTGGCTTGTGTGCATACTTTAACCTGTTGCGATCCGTGGTAGTTGGTAAATAGGGTCACTGCATATTATTATTATCTTTATTATTGTTATAAGCAGGTTATAAATAAGGTGTGTGTGTGGACCCCAAACTTCTGACCCGGGTTTGGAGGCACCACATCCTTGCCATTCTAGTGTAATTCCATTACCCATTCATATAATATACATTTTACAAGAAGGTCCATGCTTAGGAGATGAAGTTTAATGCTTGCATGTCTTGATTTTATGTTATCTCCAAAGAGAAACTGTAATAACCCCAATTTTTGGAATTTTTGAAACCCTTATGAATAGTGTTTTGCTGATTATGCTGAATAAGAAAACTTTTTATGCCACACTAGGTAGGGGTTCTTTTATTGATCTTCTGGGATATTTTTAGTACTCTATGTGGTATATAAGTGTATGTAAAGATCGTCAGAATCCAAATCCGAACACTTTGATTTTTCCCGAAAATCCACCAGATACCGAAAGAATTGAGTTTAAGGTAACGGGATAAAAAGGATTTAAATTCAAGGATTTTAAGAGAGGATCATAAAAGGAATATAATGTATTGAGAAAAGTTAAGGGAACCCAAGTAATAAGATCCCGGGTATGATCCCTCAAACGATAAACGAGAACAAAAGTTAAGCGAACCGTATAACAGATCAGCGGTCATTAGGCAAGCAATTAGGAGTTAATCATGGAGGTTAGGGATGATGATGTCATCAAACCAACACGAAGAGGACAAGTGTGGAGGGTGACATCATATGATGACCAAACCGTGACATAAGGGAAGGAAGTGTGGTTGATTTATAACCACACAATTTTTCATGGTTAAAAATGATTAAAACAAAACAAAAATCAACCAACCATGGAAAATCAAAACAAATCACAAAAACACAAAAGCTCTTCCCTTTTCTTCAAAGAAAAGCTCTCGGCTTTTTCTTATTTCAAGAGAAGAAATTTTCAAAAATCAAGATCCAACCATTGTTAAATCACAAGGTAATTATCCAAGGTCCCTTATGATTAGTTATGGATATCCTATAAGTTTGAGCTTCTAATTCATTCACAATCTCTTCCTAAAAATCATGGAAGAAGAGGGTGAATAGTGTTTTTCAAGAACTAAAATTTTTGTTCTTGAGTTTTTGTTTAGATTAAGCTTGGATAAGGACTTTTAAGGGTGATTCCAAGCTAATTACTTGATTCTCCACTCTCCATGGAAGGTATAACCCCTCCAAACCCTAACTTTACTTGAGTATTAGATTTAGTTTTGTTGTTATAGTTCATGAGAGGCTTGATTGTTGTGTATGTAGAGGTTAGTTGGCTTTGTGATGTTTTGGAGTTGTAATTCTTGGAGTATTGATTAATGAACTTAAGTATAGTTTAAATTCATGTTTGAGAATAGTATAAATTGATAATTTTGAGTTGTTGGGGCTGTTATGGTGAAGTATGGATGGAATATGGTTGGGATGTTGATTGTGAGTTGATTGTGGGTTGGTTTGGAGTAGAATAAAATTGGTAATCGCGTAAACATAGCCGTCGTAATGTCCGATTTACTTTAGACTGTTTTTGTTCTTAACATTAGGACCCGTGAACTCACTGTTAGATTTTGACCATTGCCATGATTAGATAGTTCATGTTACGAGCTTTGTTTTGATATGTGATTCGTTTGAATCCGATGTACGGTTTAGGAGAAACGACCGTTTTAAGTAACGGCGTTTCGCGAACGAACCATTACCCCTCGCCTTACTTTGAAACATAGGTTAAAGACCTTAAAGGACTAACTGGAGTATGAAACATTTATGTGAAGTGTATTATGTAGTAGGTAAGGCACTCGCGAAAGAATCTCCTTAAAACCCTTAATGGTTAATTTATTAAAAATGGTGGAGCCGAGGGTACTCGAGCGACTTAAGTGAATCGTTAAGCGCAAATGCGAACGTTAGGGTTCAATGGATTAAAGTCTAGTTTCTTAAGCGACCGGGGTTTAATTCCGACTTATGTTGTTGTTCATAGGTTATCGGACCCACTCTAAGCTTAAGTCTATCCCGGAACACTCAGGCAAGTTTTCTACCCGTTATACTGTTGTTGTGATGTATATATGTATATGCATTATCTTGTGATAGATGCATGTTGGTTAATTAGCAAATTTTGCGATATATTGAAGCATGCTGAGATGGTATATATATGCATGTCTGTTTCGTAATCTGGTTATCTATCTGTTGATTTGAATGCTTATAAGTTGCATAATACCTATGCTAGAGATAAGCAGTAGTTGCGTATACCCTTAGGATAGGGGACCCAAAGGTGAACATTTTCTAAAACCGGGAGTCGATGTTCCCGAGTATATTATATATATATATATATATATATATATATATATTGATATAGTTCAAAACTATTAATCGAATAAGGTTTATTCGATAGATTATTTATTTAATGAATGTTACTTTGAATATTCATTCGAGGACTTATGACTCGATTTATTTTATTTAATGAATATTACTTTAAATATTCATTTAAGGACTTATGACTCTGTTTATTCTATTTAATGAATATTATTTTTAATATTCATTTGAAGGCTTATGACTCCGTTTATTTTATTAATGAATATTATTTTGAATATTCATTCGAGGACTTATGACTCCGATTATTTACTAATTAATATTCTTTATTTTATTAAAGAATAATGTGTCGATAATCAAACTCACTTTTGATTACTCAAATAAAGATATTACTTTCGTATAAGTATATCTTTTGTTATTTAATATTCATTTCAAGTATAAGTTTTACAACTTCTACTTCAATTATTTTAATAAAGATCATTCTTTCTGGGAATATTATTCAGATATTTTCTAATATATCGGGACTGATTTATTTCATTAAATCAGCATTACTCCAAACATTCTTAAAAATGTTTTCGAGTCTTCAAAATGATTTTAAAAGTTAGAGCGAATCCCAATACTCATTTTTATAAGTTAAGATCTTCCTTTCGAAGGGGATTTAAATACTCGCTCAAAACTTGAGGGATCCGATTTAGTGGTGTATTTTACATTCGCAACGAGGTTGCTGTTTTGATAAATGAATTGATTACTTACCCAACGTTCGGGAAGTAAGTCCATCTATTGAGTCGACATACGCAACATGGGCACAGTGGGCCTCCATGAAAGTGTAAGTGGCTCAGTGGGAGTCCATCAAATCCGTAAGTGGCTGAGTGGCAGTCCAGCATAAGGTCCTATTGCGGCCAGGGTGATGACCAGTGGGGAATTCGTCCATCTACTAGTAGAAAAGGTTACTTATTGGTATATTTGCCTGATCAGCAAGATATCAGGTTTATGCCAAGGTTTTCTCCTTTCCAAATTCATTGGATATTGCAACTCTGTTTATAATTTTCATAACAGAGGTTTTCAAGGAGTGTATGAAATATATATATATATAGGTGTACATATATATCGGGACTTAATGAAGTATCTCGTAACTTCATTATTTATAATGATATTTCAAGGATTGAATCTATTCAAGTCTTATCTTGTAGTCTCATCTGGGTGATGAACTTTTGAAACTGATTATAACTTGAACGGTGGTAGGTCAAGTAGTATTCGGATATAAGTATATTGGAGTATCTTGTAACTTCATCTTTTAAACTTATATCTAGTAAATGATTATCTTGTGCATGTCAAAGATTTTCGGAAAAACGTTGAGACAAGGTTAGATATATGAGATCACCTTGCAACAATATTTTATACAGTTATAAATGGGAACTCTGTGTATATTATACATGTCAGAGGATTTCAAAGATTGTGAAAAGTATATATGTATATATATACTGAATATTTTGTGACTTGGTCACGTTAAGATATCAGCTTGGTTCATTTCTTCTTGACCAAGACTTTCATGTGTACTATGAGAATGCTCATATATTGTTAATTATTATACATATTATTTTGGTGGGCTTGTTGCTCACCCTTGCTTTCTTCTTTCATCACACAATATCAGATAGACAAGATGAACATGACCAAGCTCCCAATTCGCGAGCGGATAGGAAACGTTCCGCAGTTTCCTATAGGCGTTGATGTAGCTGTAGCTGAGGTAGGAACTACCAATAGGCTAGGCTTTCAACTCTTGATGTACCAAACTTATGTATCTTTATGAATTGTAATAATGGCAAATAAATGTAAATTTATTCAGAAACCCTTTTAAGGTGTAATGGCGTATAATTGTGGAATAAAATGACTCGTGTTATTTTTGGATATTCATCTCTGAGACTATAACTTGTGGTGTGTGTATTTATTGTGGGGTCACAGTACAGAGTAGTTTATGGTTTATTAAGATTGGGTGTTATTAAGGGAAATGGAACTCGTGACAACCCGGATCCCCGACCCCGGATTTGGGGGTGTTACAGAAACTCTTAATTCATGTGGATTAAAGAGTTCTCTATTAGATATACTTTTTATGTGCATAAACTAAGTGTTTCCATGAATAAAACTCTTTTAAAACCTTTGCATGCTACTGATCTTTAGTTGTAAAGTCATATTCTACTTTGCATGTTAGAGATAGGGCATTATTTTCAAGTATAATCATGTTATATATGCTCTTCTTTTCGAAAATGTACATGCATGCTTAGTTTGTGTTAAATTTGACCTTATATGTGCTTAAAACGAATTGTTTCCTTGATATTATGCTTGATCTTAGTTGCTAAAAGGTAGTGTGCATGATCGTTTAAAGTAGTTAAGTATTTTAAGTCAAATTTATGAGCTAATAACCCTCTTGTTTAGTCGAACTTGATTTAGTGATCATCTTGAGTTGCATATTAAGTTTTATTTTGCATGTTGGTACTATAGGGCATGGATGATCTCCATTATTGTTTGAGGCCTTAGTTTAGAGTCTTATAGTAGTAAATTCTCCTTGGTTGAGATTTAATTCATGGTTTTAAAGTGGGAGTTAAGGTTGAAAGGCTAGGATAGAATCCTGAAATTTTTTCCAGATTTGCGTGTGAGGTTTGTGTTGATTTTGAATGGGCATTTCTTGGGCATTGTTAGGCCCAAGCTAGGGGGAGTTAATACTTGAGGTATTATTGAGTCTAAAAGTCACAAATTAGAGAAACCCAACCATTTAGTGAGGTGCACACGCCAAAATTTAGAATCTGTCCAGGAGGGGACAATGTTGTTACAACTTAGAAATGAGGAGTTTTTACCATGTCATGGGTAGGCCCTCACTAGGACATGGTTAGCCCTAGTTATACGGAGTGTCAGAGGATTTTTTCCAGCCATAGTTCATAGGAATTGAGTTAGAATCATGTGTCATAAGTTAGTGCAAAACAGGACACTTTTCTGTCCAGAAAACAGGGGAACATTGGATTTTAAGCTTAGGCCCAGGTAGGCTCAAGCTAGGCCCTCGAGCCACACCAAGTTGAGAGTTGCCTTATGGTTAGAAGAGTCTAGTGTAGAAGTTTGAGAGTTAAACTTGAAGTGTAAGGGTGTCAATTGTACTTGATAGGGATAAATAAATTATGATTGTATAATTAAATACTGCATTAATTGTACAAGCTGTGGGCTGCTAGGCCCAATAAAAAGATATATGAAACTCAGACCAGAAAGGTTAAGCCTGATGGACCAGATCAGGCCTAATGGAATAAAAAAGGCCCAAAAGCCCTAATTATTAATTAATTACGAAATTAATTAATAAGGGAAAAATCAGCTATTGAGAAGAGTCCCGATAAGGATATAAATCCTTATAGATTAGCCTCAAGGGGACCTAAAAGGATAAGGAATCAGCTTCCTACTTCCTAGGACTCCTAAGTCTATCCTAATTCAGAGGCTTGTCCACCAAGTCTCCTATACCAAGTCCAATTCAAGGACTCCCACATCTATATAAGGGGCCTCACCCCACAAATCAGAACTACGTTCTTTGGCTTGATTCTCTAATTCACAGAGATACGTAGGCATCTCGTAAAGGCAGATTGAGTCACGAAACACGAGAGCAGCCATTAAAGGCCTTGAGCTCCCGAATCTTAGTATTAAATACAGCAAGTAATAACCTTGATTTCTTATCCATAACATTTGGCGCCGTCTGTGGGAAAGCAATAACAACCATGGCGAGAACACGGAGAACAATTGGAGCTCTAGAGAAAGGAACACCATCAGAGACAACCCAGGTGATTTCATCAACCGTGGAGGTTCCTCCCCATTCAACTTATGCATCTACTCAGGGGGAAGCCCAGACAGGGGCAACTCAACCTCAGCCACAAGGGACAACTCCCCCGACTATTCAAGGTACGAATCCTCAAGTTCAGCAAGTACATATACCTGTGAATTCTCGACCCGTCGGGTATGAATATTCAACTGTTGTTACTATTAACCCCCCTTATGGGATGCCCCTTCACCCTGAGGTTGGAGGAAGCGGATATGCTGGGCGAAGCGAAGCACGAGGGCGGTCGCCCCCCTATATACGAGGTTTGGATCCTATCCCTGAGGATCGGGAATTTTCTGGTCCATACACTGAGAGAGACTCCGAATCTTCGGATGATGAAGTGGCCCCGAGAAGGAGGCGCCCTGGAAAAGAACCAATAGCCGATGGAAGGCAACGCCCCCAAAGCACCCCAGGGGCGAATCCCCAAGAAGTGCAGGAAAAGATCAGGGCTCATGAGGCTGAAATCCAAAGGCTGAGGCGTGATTTGGAGGCTCACCAAGCCACCAGACCCCACATACCTCCTAGGGGGAGAAATCCTCCTCCTATCATAGACCTAGATGGTCCGGTAAGAAGAAGGGCTGCTGTCCCAAGAACTGATCCGAGCAATCTCCTTCCCCTTGGAGATCCTGATGATACAACTCCACCCTTCACAGAAGAGATAATGAATGCCCATGTCTCAAGGAAATTCAAGATGCCCACTATCAAAGCCTATGATGGCACGGGAGAGCCCGCTAATCATGTTAGGACATTCTCTAATGCACTGCTGCTGCAACCCGTGAATGATGCTATAAAATGTCGGGCCTTCCCTCAAACCCTGTCGGGTATGGCTCAAAGATGGTACAGTCGCCTACCCCCAAATTCTATTGGATCATTCAGAGAACTAAGTCAGGCTTTTATTAAGCAATTCATCAGTGGAAGAGTCCATGAGAAAAGTTCAGCATCTCTTATGAGTCTTGTGCAAGGAGCTAAGGAATCCTTAAGAGATTACCTGAATCGTTTTACAAAGGAGGCTTTAAAAGTCCCAGATCTTGATGATAAGGTAGCCATGATAGCATTGCAACAAGGAACTAGGGATGAGTTTTTTAAGATGTCTTTGGCCAAACGACCCCCTGAGAGCATGTTGCAGCTCCAAGAGAGGGCAGGGAAGTATATCAAGGTTGAAGAAAGTATGAGGAAGACCGTAGTAAGTAATGAGCCCACTGGAGGCAAGAAACGAAAAACTGATTTGGAGTATATCGCTAAGGACAAATATCCTAGAACCGAACAAAACCCTGATTCAACCCCCAAGAAGGGAGGACCTGGGCAAAAGTTCACTGAATACGCTAAGCTGAATGCTCCCAGAAGTCAGATTTTGATGGAGATTGAGAAAGACAGAGATATTCGCTGGCCTAAGCCCTTGAAGGCTGATCCCGCCAAGCTAGATAGGGGCAAGTATTGCAGGTTTCACAAAGATGTTGGCCATGACACCGATGAGTGTAGGCAATTGAAAGATGAAATTGAGTTTTTGATTCGAAAAGGAAGATTGAATAAGTATACTGGAGATGGAGGGGACAGAAATAATAATGGAAGGAAGAACTTTGAAGATCGTAGGAGGGACCAAGATGATCAGGGGCGGAATCCCCAACCTAGAGGACCAGTTATAAACACCATTTATGGAGGACCGAGACCTCAAGGGCCTGTGATAAACACGATCTTTGGAGGTCCAACTGCTGCTGGATTGTCCAAAAATTCCAGAAAGGCATATACTAGAGAGGTTATGCATATTGTTGGAGAAGCCCCGAAGAGGGCCAGGACAGAAGTAACATTGGCTTTTGATGATTCCGACCTAGAGGGTGTGAAGTTTCCCCATGACGACCCGCTGGTCATAACACCAATAATAGGAAATAGCCCGGTTAAGAGGGTCCTTGTGGATAATGGTGCTTCTGTGGATATCTTGCTCCACGACACCTTTCTAAGGATGGGGTATAACGACTCCCAGTTAACACCAACCGACATGCCGATATATGGATTTGCTGGAGTAGAATGTCCTGTGGAAGGGATAATCAAGTTGCCAACCACCATAGGTACGGAGCCAAGGCAAGCAACGCAGATGCTGGATTTCGTAGTGGTAAAGGCTAGTTCAACTTATAATGCTATCATGGGGAGAACAGGGATACATGCCTTCAAGGCAGTCCCCTCTTCCTACCATTCAGTCATGAAGTTTCCCACCCGAAACGGGATTGGAGAAGAGAGAGGAGATCAAAAAATGGCTAGAAGCTGTTATGTGGCCTCTTTGAGGGCAGATGGAGTCGGGGGGCAGGTTCTTCCTATTGAAGATATGGATGTTCGAGAAAATGATGAGAATAGAGGAAGGCCAGCAGAAGAATTGGTTTCGGTTCCTTTAGATCCCAAGAATCCTGAGAGGATGACTTTCATTGGAGCCACATTAGAGGAGCCCCTTAGAGGGAAGTTAGTGAAATTTTTGCAAGAAAATAGTGATGTGTTTGCATGGTCAACAGCTGATATGCCAGGCATAGACCCGGAGTTAATTACTCACAAGCTAAACGTGGATCCAAGTCGGAAGACAGTGAAACAAAAGAAAAGAAATTTTGCCCCGGAAAGACAAGAGGCTATAAAGCAGGAAGTGGAAAAGCTCTTAGAGGCTGGTTTCATTGAGGAGATTCAATTTCCGGAGTGGTTAGCAAACCCTGTAATGGTGAAGAAGGCTAATGGAAAGTGGAGGATGTGTATAGACTTCACCGATCTGAATGATGCATGCCCCAAAGACTGTTTTCCGCTGCCTAGAATTGATACTTTGATTGATGCCACCGCTGGACATGAGATGCTGAGTTTCATGGATGGGTTTAGCGGATACAACCAGATCAAAATGCATAAGGATGACATTCCAAAGGTATCATTTATCACTGACTTTGGTGTTTATTGTTATCTTGTTATGGCGTTTGGTCTCAAGAATGCAGGAGCCACCTATCAAAGGTTGGTGAATAAAATTTTTAAGGATCTTATTGGGAAGACTATGGAAGTCTATGTTGATGACATGCTAGTCAAGAGTCTAGTAAAGACTGATCATATAACCCATTTGAGGGAAGCTTTTGAGGTCCTGAGGTACCACAAGATGATGTTGAATCCCACGAAGTGTGCTTTCGGAGTAGGATCTGGAAAATTCTTGGGATTGATGGTCTCAAAGAGGGGAATTGAGGCTAACCCCGATAAAATAAAGGCAATCCTGGACATGGAACCCCCAAAAACTGTCAAGGATGTTCAGAAACTCACAGGAAGGGTTGCTGCGCTAGGAAGATTCATCTCCAAGTCAGGAGACAAGTGCTTGTCATTCTTCAAGTCATTAAAGAACATTAAAGACTTTGTATGGAGTGAGGAAAATCAGAAGGCATTTGAAGAGTTAAAGAAGTATATGGGCCAGGCCCCGTTGTTGGCCAAGCCAGTTCTGAGTGAAGTTTTATTCTTGTACTTGGCTGTTTCAGAAAGCGCCTTGAGCGCGGTGTTGGTTAAGGAGGAACTGAAAGTCCAGAAACCCGTATACTATGTCAGCAAAATTTTGCATGGTGCTGAGCTGAATTATTCAGCCATTGAGAAATTCGCTTTAGCCTTGGTAATGGCTTCAAGAAAGCTGCGTCCTTATTTTCAAGCTCACCAAATTGAAGTGCTAACAAATCAGCCACTGAGAAATATCATTCACAGTCACAAGGCAAGTGGGAGACTGATTAAGTGGGCAATAGAGTTGGGAGAGTTCGATCTCAAGTATAAGCCACGTACGGCCATAAAAGCCCAGGCACTAGCTGACTTCGTGGTGGAATGTACCATACCCAACCAAGAAGTCGGGGGGCAGGAAGATACCATACCTCAAGACAAGGGAGTCGACAATGGGGACAAGGAGAAAGAATATTGGGTTCTCTATTTTGATGGAGCATCAAAAACAAATTCCAGTGGAGCAGGGTTGGTTTTGCAAAGCCCTGATGGATTCTTAATTGAGTATGCCATGAAGCTAGACTTCCCAACCACAAACAATGAGGCAGAGTATGAAGCCCTGATTGCTGGCCTTGGTCTAGCTGGGACACTTAGAGTCAAAAACTTAAAGGTCCGTGGAGACTCGAAGCTGATCATATCCCAGGTAAAAGGAGAATTTGAGGCAAGAGATGATATGATGGCTAAGTATGTTCGCCTAGTAAGGGCTGTGATGACCCAATTTAATGAATGCCATGTTGAACACATTCCAAGGGAAGAAAATGCTAAGGCAGATGCGCTATCAAAGTTTACTTCATCTGAGATTGAAGAAAGTTCAGGGAGTGTGTACTTCCGTGTTTTGAAGACACGAAGCATAGATGTTAAGCTTGTGGCTCCCGTAGGCTTGGGGACGTCATGGATTGATCCCATCAAGGCTCACATTCAGACCGGTTGGTTGCCAAATGATGCAACTGAAACACGGAAGTTAACTGTTCGGGCACTAAGGTACTCTTTGATAGATGGGATTCTTTACAAAAGATCTTTCGTGGTTCCCTACTTGAGGTGTCTCAGGCCCGATGAGGCACGTTTGGCTCTTGAAGAAGTGCATGAAGGTATTTGTGGACAACACTTGGGGGGCAGGGCCCTGGCTCATAAGATAACCCGTTTAGGCTTCTATTGGCCAGAAATGATGGCTGATGCCAAAGAATATGTAAAGAAGTGTGATCGCTGTCAGAAACATGCACCAGTGGCCAGACAACCCCCCGAGATGCTGACCTCTATCAACTCACCTATTCCCTTTGCTATGTGGGGGATGGATATTCTAGGGCCTTTTCCTATGGCCACAGCACAAAGGAAGTTTCTGATTGTAGCCATTGATTATTTCACTAAGTGGATTGAAGCCAAGCCCTTGGCCAAAATCACAACTAAACAGGTTGCACAATTCCTGTGGGAAAACATTATGTGCCGATATGGAATTCCCCGTATCCTCGTCACTGACAATGGAACACAATTCAACAACGAGGAATTCAAGAAGTATTATGAAGAAAATGAAATTGAGTTACGGTTCACCTCTGTGGCTCACCCGCAAGCCAATGGGCAAGCGGAGTAGCAAATCGGATAATCCTGGATGGACTAAAGAAGAGAATCGAAAAGTCAAGAAATAATTGGGTGGATGAGATACTTCCCATATTATGGGCCTATAGGACTACCTGTAGAGTCACGACAAATGCAACTCCTTTCATGTTGGCATATGGGGCAGAAGCAGTAGTTCCCGTGGAGATATCACATTCCTCTCCAAGGATTCAGGCTTTTGATGAAAAGGAAAATGAGGAAGGGCAGAAGTTAGCCCTGGATTTAATCGATGAAGTGCGAGATGAAGCACACGCAAAGATAGTAGAATATCAGAAAAAGGCTTCATTCTACTACAACCTAAGGGTTAAAGAGAGGTTTTTCAAACAAGGTGACCTAGTCTTGAGAAAAATAGAGGCTTCTGGTGTCGGACAGAAAGGAAAGCTTGCCCCAAATTGGGAAGGGCCGTATAGAGTCAAGAGCGTTCAGGGTAGAGGAACCTACAAGCTGGAGACTATGGATGGTTTTGAAGTCCCGAGAACCTGGCACGCACAAAACCTGAAGGTTTACTACGTGCAAGATGGTCGAAGTACGATTCTCACTTGTCATTATGACAAGTAGGTTTAAAAGCACCTTGAAGCTTTGTTTGCATAGTATTTTTCTTTTTTAGCTATTATAGATCAGGGTCGAACCCATATTATGTAAGGTTTTGGAAAACCAGACTTGAAATTGAAGAGTTCGAAATTATTTCAACCTATGGATGTTTGAGTTTTGATAATACTTGTGTGGCCCATTAAGCCAAGTTTGAATATTAAAGTATCGGAAAAATGAAGGAGAGAATGCAAATAAGGAAAGTAGCATAGCCCCGCAGGGTAATAAGTTTTAATACAAACAAAAGTCCAGACATAAATTAAGGATAAAATTACAAAATAGAAAAACTACTCCTCCATGCGGGAGCCTTCATTCTCTTTCTCCTTATCAGCGCCTTCAGCGTCCTTCGCAGGAGAAGCGGGAGGAGAAGCAGTGTTAGGATCCAAGATGCGATCATCTGGCTGAGGAGAGTCGAAGAGGGCGTCTATGCTGTCCTCTGACTCAGCCTGCTCAGGACTTATAAAGTCCTTAGGGTCGACTAAGCCCTGGTACTTCTCAGAAACAGCCTTCACGGCCGCATCCCATCCCTGAGTGAACTGTAGGGAGTAAAGACCCTCATCATGAATCTCCATGAGATTCTTAAACTTGTCAGAATCCATGTAGTCATCAATGAGCTTATCCTTATCGCTCCTAAGTTTCACCAGCTCGGAATGAGCCTTAGCCAGCTCCTCTTTCTTCGTGTCTAGCTTCTTCTCTAGGACCTTGGCTCTCTCCTCCCACTTCTTCATCTCCTTTTCAAAAACATCAGAGTTACCCTTCCAAGATCTAGCCTGATGTAGGGCCGCCTGGAAATAGGTATTACTCTGCAAAGAAATATGTATGAGTTGGCACAAATTTATTGGGATACAAGAAAAGTTGAAATTCACAAAAGGAAGAGAAGAAAAAAGAAAATTACCGCAGCTTGGGCTTGAGAGCCCGGAGGCTCAATAGTCTCGACATCACTCCCCGTAACAATGTCAGTGAAATCATGGGGAGTGATGGAATGGTACGACCAATCCTTGGCATGTTTGGTGGATCCAACCACTGTATCGCTCCTCTTGAAGCCCCAGTTAGGCCTGAAGGAATGTGCCTTAAGTGGAGGATCCACATCGTCCCCCAGCTCGACCACCGGGACGTGGGGCTTAAGGAAAGTAGGACCGTCAGGTTTGCTCCTGGGATCCCTGTTTAACTTGGCCCTCTTCTGGCGGCCAGATTCCCCCTCCTTGGGCCTATTGACGTTATTAATAGCCTCACAAGCTGAAAGGAAAAGCAGAAGGAATATTAAAATCCAGAAAAAAGAAAAAGTACGGTTAAAGAGAAGGAAAAATAATTTCGCAGGTATAAGTTTACCCTTATCACTGGCCTGGGAGAGACCAACTTTCTTCAAGGAAAACTCCTCTAAAAGGGTCCAGGTGTCTGTTTTCCCATCGTCTGAAATTAAGGCTTGGTAGGCCACCTCCTCCTCATCAGTTAATCTGATGCTACCAGGACTACCATCTGATACTTTGCAAAATGGCCTACGGAAGAGTGTGGCCCAATCACCCCCAGCCCAGGTCAACCTAACAAACTCATCCCTCCATTTAGGGTTGTTCTCGACTATAGAGTTACTATCAAAGATATGGGGAATTTTGGGCCGTTGGCGAATTAAAACCCAGCCCGGCTGACTCATGGAACTATTATAGAATTGGAAAACTTTCCTAAAGACTGCTACGGAAAGAGGAAAGCTATTCCTGAGACAAAGGACCATAAAACAGATAATGTTCCTCCAGGCGTTAGGAGGGAGTTGACAAGGGTTGATTCGTACATCGGCTAGTAAACGAGGAATAAATTCGTGAAATGGGAACCTAAGACCTGCGGTCAGGGCTCCTCGATAAATGAACAGGGTATCCCCCTCCCAATTACAAGTCCTATCCCCAGGGGCGGCTGGAGTGATCCTAAGGTGGGGTGGAAGTCTGTACAGGGTATTCATAGACTCTATCCTACCATCTAACTCATGAAAAGTGTTACCATGATTATACGAATCTAACTCAGACAGAGAAGGATATTCATCACCTCTCGAGTTAATCATATCAATGAGGGAAGTATATGGAGATTGAATTTGGATGTTTGTACCTCTCTTAGAGACATTCATCTTCTGCAAACGAGCTAGGTCACGGTCCGCCATTAATATGCTTCGGTTGAAGGCTTGAAACCCAGAAATACTTGAGAATGGAGGAGCTGCGGTGGCTTTGGTCGCCGGAAATCGCCTTCAAAAGGGAGAACTTCAGAGAAAAGTGTGAGATGAAATGAGAAGTGGGAAGTGAAGTGAGGATTCTCACTCCACACTACACTTATATAGGTGAAAAGCTCGGAATACGAGGCGTTTTTAGGCCCATTTAGCCAGGCCCAACCTAAAGGCCCATCTACAAGAAGTATCAGGAACAATCTAGAAGCTCCTGTGGAATTTAAAAAGTCAAAAATCGACCAGAACCTTAATATGGTTCGATCAGAGTCCTGATCAATGCAAAAGAGAGTCCTGATCGATATCTTATTCGAACAGGAGGGAAGAAATCCCCTAAGATCGATCAGAGTCCCGATCGACAGAGAAGAGAGTCCTGATCGATATCTTATTCGAACAGGAGGGAAGAAATCCCCTAAGATCGATCAGAGTCCTGATCGACAGAGAAGAGAGTCCTGATCGATATCTTATTCGAACAGGAGGGAAGAAATCTCCTAAGATCGATCAGAGTCCTGATCGACAGAGAAGAGAGTCCTGATCGATATCTTATTCGAACAGGAGGGAAGAAATCTCCTAAGATCGATCAGAGTCCTGATCGACAGAGAAGAGAGTCCTGATTGATATGCTATTCGAACAGGAGGGAAGAAATCCCCTAAGATCGATCAGAGTCCTGATCGACACAGAAGAGAGTCTTGATCGATATCTTATTCGAACAGGAGGGAAGAAATCCCCTAAGATCAATCAGAGTCCTGATCGACGGAGAACAGAGTCCTGATCGATATTCCATTCGATCAGAATGGTCGAGAGCCATTTAATTCATTCAGAGTCCTGATCGAAATCGATCAGGAATCCTGGTCGATTAAGCCCGTGTAGCAATCGACTAGGGTGTCACTTTGAAGGCCAATTCGGTCAGAATCCTGATCGAAATCGATCAGGAATCTTGTCGACCAGAGTGTAAGATCCTGAGCTAATTCGATCAGGATCCTGATCGATTTTGTCTGCATCCTGATCGATTTTGTCTGCATCCTGATCGATTTCGAATGCATTCTGATCGATTTTAAGCCAGAAAATTAAGGATAAGTCCCGGGAAATTAGGGAAAAATCCAGAAAATTAAGGATAAGTCCCGGGAAATTAGGGAAAATCCAGAAAATTAAGGATAAGTCCCGGGAAATTAGGGAAAAATCCAGAAAATTAAGGATAAGACCCGGGAAATAAGGAAAAAATCCAGAAAATTAGGAAAAAATCCAGAAAATTAGGGGAAAATCCAGAAAATAAGAAAAAAATCCCGGAAATAAGGGAAAAATTCCTGGAAATTAAGATAATTCCTGAATAAAAGGAAAAATTCATTGTAAATGTGTAGGTCGCTCCACACTTTACGGAAAAACGAAACCCTGTAAGGGAACAAATAGACTTAACTTCTGCGAAACCTAATCAATGTTTCCCAAAAGTTGGGGGGCAAATGATAGGGATAAATAAATTATGATTGTATAATTA
The DNA here is from genome assembly GCF_009905375.1 of Apium graveolens. Taxonomy (NCBI): domain Eukaryota; kingdom Viridiplantae; phylum Streptophyta; class Magnoliopsida; order Apiales; family Apiaceae; genus Apium; species Apium graveolens. Next base: position 180,926,114 of record NC_133648.1, on the reverse strand, counting down.
AATACTGCATTAATTGTACAAGCTGTGGGCTGCTAGGCCCAATAAAAAGATATATGAAACTCAGACCAGAAAGGTTAAGCCTGATGGACCAGATCAGGCCTAATGGAATAAAAAAGGCCCAAAAGCCCTAATTATTAATTAATTACGAAATTAATTAATAAGGGAAAAATCAGCTATTGAGAAGAGTCCCGATAAGGATATAAATCCTTATAGATTAGCCTCAAGGGGACCTAAAAGGATAAGGAATCAGCTTCCTACTTCCTAGGACTCCTAAGTCTATCCTAATTCAGAGGCTTGTCCACCAAGTCTCCTATACCAAGTCCAATTCAAGGACTCCCACATCTATATAAGGGGCCTCACCCCACAAATCAGAACTACGTTCTTTGGCTTGATTCTCTAATTCACAGAGATACGTAGGCATCTCGTAAAGGCAGATTGAGTCACGAAACACGAGAGCATCCATTAAAGGCCTTGAGCTCCCGAATCTTAGTATTAAATACAGCAAGTAATAACCTTGATTTCTTATCCATAACAGTACTCATAAACCCATTGGTATCACCCTGAAATCACTATAATGAGGCCTAGGTTTACCACCATAGTTGTAAGATAGTATGAGGTCGGTAGAGTGTAAGGCCTAAGTCAGGGTCCATAAGAACGTGATGGTTTAGAAAAGGCACTTCTAGTTATGAGGACGATATTAAGAGTTTTGGCTAGTTTAGCATAACTAAGTGACTTGAGTAAGTGGAGTGAGATCATCCAAGACTACTGATGCAATATAGTGTGTATGGATATATAATTATGTACTTAAATGTGCTATGTTAACCTGTGTGGCTATGTGAACTATTATGCTTATACGGTAATTATAAGCATTTATGTGTATATAGGCCTAAGTGCCAATGTGCGTAATTTTGGTTTATAATTAGGTTGAGTTAGTGAGTATATTATAATGAGGATATTATTTTATGTAGGCTCTCGAGAAGAGGGTAAACTTGCCATTAAATTCGAGTGAAGCTCTAGTTGCTCCCATCTTCCAGTCAAGTCAAGCCTTTCTTAAGGCAAGTGTTTCAACCTACCTTTTTATTTATACTGCAAGAGCAAGATAGTGTTAGCCAACTTTTATATATGATGCGAGTATTCTAATTCACCTTGATATATATGATCCAAATGGTTTTAAATCTATCTTTCGTATTATATGCAAATTTCATGAACCCTCAAGTATCTATTGCAAGTAGTTTAACTTTGCTTGGAGATTTCTATGCAAGTAATTCAAAAGTCATACCATGATAATATACCAAGTAATTGTGATGTGGAACCCTGTGCAAGTTATACTCAGTAACCTTATCTTGATACCTAAAAGTCAGCTATCCCTTAAAAGTCATTCATGATTGCTTGATAACCCTATCCTTACCCCTAAAACATGATACCCTGTTATACTTTGAACTGATGCTCACCTTCTTTATATTTAAATACCTATGTCTTATTTGAAACCATTACCTTGAACCTAGTTTGACTTAGTTCCTTCATACTATCCGATAACCCTGCTACATCTCAGTGTCAAATTCCTTGTGAATAGAAACCTTGTAATTCCCTTGATAAAGTATAGTTTAGTTGATCATGGCCTTGAAATTTAGTGGACCTATTCTCTATGCTTCAAAGTTGATCTAGAACCCTTGATAAAGATGCTCACTGTTTAAGAAATTAACCGTCACTTGGTATCAGTTTTTTTTAAATAAAAAGTTAAAATTTGGATTTCCAGTCCTAAAGGGGGATAAATATTTTCTTTAGATAGTGGATTTGGACTGAGACGCAAGTCCTTTATGCTCTTAATTTGTAGGCTTAAAAGTTTCCTAGGGATCCCATTAATGTTCTAGAACCCAGCGAGGTTCAGGATTACTTCGCGATTGATCATCGGCTGTAATCCGTAGCATCATAAAATGGTTTTTGATAAGGAAATGGTTTTGAATGGTTTTATTACAATAAAAGATGCCATCACCCTGAAAGTTTATCTCTTGATACTGTATTGTTGAATCTTTCAATTCCATTGTTAATGTATTATTCTTGTTTATGTATATTATAGCGCTTGTTGAGCACTTGGCTCACTATTTGCTTACCCTGATATTACAGCTAGCAGATATAGTTAGATTCAAGCAGACAGCGTGTAAGACTTGTGATGCCGATTCGTATGTTCGAGCTCAAGTAGTTAGTGATTTTGTGTGTGAGGACTCGATATTGAAATCAGGTTGTATTAGTTAATAGTGTTGGGATGATCCAAACCCTAAACTGTAAGATCTTGGATTCAGATGTATTTACTTCCTTTTGTTAACTAATATAATTACTCGTATATTTTCTTTTGTAAATGTTTGGGGCGTGACATGCAACGATCCCAATAGAATAACTAAACCAATCAACAAGCAACACCTCAGCAAATGCAGTTATTCGCATAAAGATCAACCAAAGACGTGCTTGTGTGTAACTGCTTACAAATATACTATCGCAACTAGATCAACAATAATGACTCACTACTTATCAAAGCAATCGTAAGTTTATAAATAGAATAAAAGCTAGACTCAAAATAACTTATAACACTTCAATTCTTATATCGGAGTTTAACATGGATTCACACTTTTATTCACAACAAAACAACACAAGTATGCTTATTTGATTGTACAATGAGTGAGGTCCACAAAAGACTTATACAATAGTACCCATGTAGCGAGCGTTAGTTTAGCGGATCCCAGACTATAAAAGCCTTAGGTCAGTAGGCAGGAAGTCCCTAAGAACTTAATAACTCGAGTACTAAAGAGCCCACTCGTGATCAATTATAGATAACACTTTTTTTTCTTTCTTTTTTTCTTTTTTTTTCAAATTTCTGAACGAGTGTGTTTCGCTCCATCTCACTCAACCCTAGACTACTCATATAAATATGAGCCGACTACTAGCCATTCGACACCTAGCCACACAACTAGCATTGAAATCCAATTTTCTCCAATTTTTAAATCTCCATGCTAATTAATTATTAAGAGAATATCCTAAATTCTAAATATAAACAAGCGATTAACCTCGACAAATAAATAAATGTAATAACCCCAATTTTTGGAAATTTTTGAAACTCTTATGAATAGTGTTTTTGCTGAATGAGAAAACTTTTCATGCCACACTATGTAGGGGTTCTGTTATGGATATTCTAAGATCGTATTAGTATTCTATAAAGTAAATAAGTGTATGTAAAGATCGTCAGAATCCAATTCCGAACACTTTGATTTTTCTCGAAAATCCACCAGATACCGAAAGAATTGAGTATAAGGTAACATGATTAAAGGGATTTAAATTCAAGGATTATAAGAGAGGATTATAAAAAGGAATATAATGTATTGAGAAAGGTTAAGGGAACCCAAGTAATAAGATCCCGGGTACGATTCCTCAAACGATCAACGAGAAAGAGAGTTAAGCGAACCGTAAAACAAATAAACGTCCAAGGGGCAAGCACATGCAAGTAACATGAGAAGGAAGCTTCTAATATAAGCTAAAACATGTGGTTAGAAGCAAGGTGACATCATCACACCACAAGAATGAGACATGTGGCAAAGTAGTGATGCAAGCAATGACATAAGCAAGTGAAAACAAGATATTTAGCCAATAATTAACCACAACCATGCATTCTTTGCACAAATATCAAGGCAAGACAAGCAAGCAAAATCTCTCCCCCATTTTTTTCTTCTTCCATTCGGCCTTTTCAAGAAATAAAGAAATAGATTTTCAAAACTCAAGTTCTAGGCCATGGAAAATTACAAGGTTTGTTTCCTTGGATCCTATATTTCATAACTTAGTTATACCATGAGTTTAAGATCAAGATTCCATGGTTTGCATAGCTAATCCACTCATCAAAGATGATGATGAATAGTAGTGAATAGTAACTTACTTTGATTTTCTTGATTTTCATGAAAGCTTAAGGTTGATTAAGCATAGATCAAGGTTCCTAGAGGCTTGTTAGTGACTACCCACTCTCCAAGGAAGGTATAAACTCTTGAACCCTTAGTTTTAAGTTTGGTTTGTTTGGATGATAATAGTGCTTAGATGAATGGGTTTAGTTTGATGTTGATGGATGTTGGATTGTTGTTGAATTGGTGATGATTTGGTGTAGTTTAAACTTTGGAAATCGTTAGGTTATAGCCGTCGTAATGCCCGATTTTCTATAAACTGTTTTGTGATTAACTGTTGGACCCGAACACCCACTTCTATAAACTAACCACTTCCATGCTTAGATAGGTTATGTTTCAAGCTTCGTTTTGATATGTGGTTTGCTTGAATCCGATGTACGGTTTAGGAGAAACGACCGTTTTACGTAACGGTGTTTCGCGAACTAACCTTTACCCCTCGCCTTACTTTGAAACCTTGGTTAAGGCCCTTAAATGACTAATTGGAGCATGAAACATTTATGTAGAGTGTGTTAGGCAGTTGATAAGACACTCGCGAAAGAATCACCTTAAAACTCGTAATGGGTAAATTATTAAAAATGGTGGAGCCGAGGGTACTCGAGCGACTTAAGTAAATCGTTAAGCGCAAAACGAGCGTTAGAGTCTGAGTCGGTTAGAGTATAGATTTACAAGTGACTTTGGTTTAATTCCAACTTACTTGTTGCTTATAGGTTACCAGACTCGTCCCGAGCCATTCGTAACCCCCAGTCGCTCAGGCAAGTTTTCTACCCGTTATACTGTTGTTGTGATGTAAATATATGTATATGCATTATCTTGTGATATTGCATGATTGTTATTAGCAAATTTTGCGATATATTGGAGCATGCTGATATGGTATATATGCATGTCTGTTTCATAATCTGGTTATCTATATGTTGATTTCAATGCTTATAGTTGCATAATACCTATGCTAGAAATAAGCAAGTAGTTGCGTATACCCTTAGTATAGGGGATAAAAGGTGAACATATTTCTAAACCGGGAGTCGATGTTCCCGAGTATATTATATATATATATATATGGATATAGTTTTTAAAACTATTAATCGAATAAGGTTTATTCGATAACTTTAACTTTATTTTATTATTGAATATTATTTTGAATATTATTCGAAGGCGTATGACTCCTTTATATTAAATGAATATTATTTTGAATATTCATTCGGGGACTTATGACTCCTTTTATTTATTTATCTGAATATTATTTGAATATTCATTCGAGGGCTTATGACTCCTTTTATTTATTTATCTGAATATTATTTGAATATTCATTCGAGGGCTTATGACTCTTTTATATTATTTATTGAATATTATTTGAATATTCATTCGAGGGCTTATGACTCAGTTTATATTATTTAATGAATATTATTTGAATATTCATTTGAGGATCTATGACTCCGATTATTTGCTGAGGTATATTCTTTATTTTATTAAAGAATAAGGTGTCAATAATCAAACTTATTTTCGATTATTCAAATAAAGATAATACTTTCATATAAGTATATCTTTGGTTATTTAATACTCGTTTCAAGTATAAGTTTTAATACTTCTACTTCAATTATTTTTATAAAGATTATTCTTTATGGGAATATTATTTAAATAATAATATTCAGTCATTTTCTAAATATTCTGGGGACTGATTTACTTCATTAAATCAGCTTCACTCCAAACATTCTTAAAAATGTTTTGCGAGTCTTCAAAATGATTTTTAAAAGTTAGAGCGGATCCCAAAACTCATTTTTTTATATATTTAAGATCCTCCTTTCGAAGGGGATTTAAATACTCGCTCAAAACCTGAGGGATCCGGCTCTGTGGTGTGTTTTATATTCGCAACAAGGTTGCTGTTTTTGTAAATGAATTGATTACTTACCCAACACTCGGGAAGTAAAATTCTTGGAATAAGTTAATCCATTAACAGGCATCGCCTGGGAAATATCGGTGAGTTCTCCTTTCCAAATAGATACGACCTCTTGGTGGAGCCGTATCAACAAGTTTCTACTTGGGGAAAGTGGGGACGAGCTTTACGTTTCAGAGTCATGGATTTCATCTGAACTAGGAGTGGCGTAAGTGGCCGAGTAGCGCCGGCCCAGCCTTATTATATTGGCCCAAATGGCCTGGAAGTTCCGCTAAGGCGGTCCATTCCTTAGGAGTTCAGTGTTCGGTTGACAAGTAAATCCGACAGGTTCTCCTCTACATGTAGAAAATGGTGGGGTTGTACTACTACGACTGATCATCGTAAGTGGTCTTCCTGGCGCGGCAAACTCCCGTAATGAGTTCATCATCCAATTGGATAATTTCTGCAACACTACCCAGAGCACTTCGATAGAAAGGCTACGGTTGGGCGATTGTTGAGTGTTGGCAGGGTCAAGTTTTCAAAATGATGTTTACATCAAATGAAGTATCTCATAACTTCATTTTATTTTGATGATATTTTAAAGGTTGAATCTATTCAAGTATTATCTTGTAGTCTCATCTATGTGATGAACTTTTGAACTAATTATAACTTGAACGGTGGTAGTTCAAGTAGTATTTGGAAAAGATATAAGTATATTGGAGTATCTTGTAACTTCATCTTTTAAACTTATATCAAGTAAATAATTATCTTATGCATGACAAAGACTTTCAGAAAAACATTGAGACAAGGTTAGATATATGAGATCACCTTGCAACGATATTTTTTTATACAGTTATACACTGGGACTTTGTGTATATTATGCATGGAAGAGGACTTCCAATATTTTGAAAAGTATATATGTATATATATATACTGAATATTTTGCGACTTCATCGCATTAAGATATCAACTTGGTTCATTTCTTTTGACCAAGACTTTCATGAGTACTAAGAGAAGGCTCATATACTATTAACCATTATACATATTATTTTGGTGGGCTTGCTGCTCACCCTTGCTTTCTTCTTTCATCACACAACATCAGATAGACAAGATGAACCGGACCAAGCTCCCGATTCGCAAGAGGTTAGGAGACGTTCCGCAGTTTTCTAGAAGCACTGATGCCGCCATAGCTGAGGTAGGAACTACCAATAGGCTAGGCTTTCAACTTTTAATGTATCAGATTATGTATATTTATGAATTGTAATAATGGCAAAGAAATGTAAATTTATTCAGAAACCTGTTTAAGGTGTATTGGCATATAATTGTGGAATAAAATGACTTGTGATTATTTTTTTGGATATTCATCTCTGAGACTATAACGTGTGGTGTGTGTGTTTATAGTGGGGTCACAGTACAGAGTAGTTGAGTAATTAATAAGATTGGGTGTTATTAAGGGAAATGGAACTCGTGACGACCCGGATCCCCGACCCCGGATCTGGGGGTGTTATAGAAATGGTATCAGAGCTAAGCGTTATAAACCTCAGAGATGATGGGACGTTAAGATAATAAGTTCACTAAGATAATAAGAACTCTTGCCAAGTTCATAGTCGGACTACCTAACGTAGTACTGACAGTTAAAACCCTTATGGGAACCCTTATAAATGTAGCGATAGAAGCGTAGTTCGTTATCGTATATGGTAGCGGGACTCCGAACCCTGAAGTTGAGGAACAACATCGCGATGATATTTTATTACTAATTGGAGATCGGATTGTGGATCCGATAGAGTGTCCTAATGCAGGACCGGATGATATTGATATTGAGGATGTAGCGGTTGAGGATGTTGTCCTAGAAGGGATAGTTGTTGAGGAGGATCCCATGGAGGATCCTGACAGGATTGGATAAAGGACCACTGATGAATTGATGACCATGGTTTGGTCGACTACCAGAGGTAGGATTGGCCGGTCACTACCGGAGGTTCGTTCAAGTTGTAAAGATAGTAGCCCCTTTAACGTGGCTTACTCGTAAGACTGAGAAGTTCGAATGGACAGAGAAATGCGAGAACAGCTTTCAAAAACTGAAGCAGAGGTTGGTGATGGCCCCTATGCTGGCGTTGCCGGATGGAAAAGGAGATTTTGTGAAGTGTAGTGACGCTTCGCACAAGGGCTTAGGGTGCGTGCTTATGCAGCACGGTAAGGTAATCGCGTACATGTCAAGACAATTAAGGTAGTATGAAATTCGATATCCCCGCTCATGAGCTTAGGCTCGTGGCAATAGTTTACCCTAAAGATTGGAGGCACTACTTGTATGGAGAGAAGTGCGAGAATTACCTAAGCCATAAGTGCTCTAGTACATTTTTACGTAGAAAGAGCTCAACATACGCCAGAGGAGGCGGTTAGAGCTAATCAAGAATTATGATTGGGAGATTCTTTATCATTCGGGGAAAGCCAATATGGTGGCCGATGCCCTTAGTAAAAAGGAGAGACTCAAGATGATAATGTCTTTTGGAGAGTTTATAAGAGATTTTGAGAAAATGGAAATAGTAGTGAAGGTAACCGGAGCCGGTACCGAAAAGCTGTTTGAGATAGCAATACAGCCCGAATTATTGGAAAAGAACATATTGTGCCAGTAAAAGTGATGAATGAAGGCAGAGAGCCAACAAATAGATATGAGATTAATACCGAGAGAGATGATAAGGGAATAATGAGGTATTCCCATAGAATTTGGGTTCCAAATGTTTAAGAGCTTAAAGATGAAATCTTAGATGAAAGCTAGTTTGAGGAATAAGAGTTAGAGCAAACCCTGAACGTGATAGTCAGGGAGGTTGCCACCAAGACAAAAAGGAACCCATAACATGATGAAGTGGAAAATGAGGATTTTAAATTAAAAGATGACCCCAATTATGGGGAGTAGGATGAAACATTTCATACTAAGGAAACAGAAAGTCGAGTAAGGAAAGGAGACCCGAGACGGTACTCCTATACGGCAATTCATGGACCTGTCTAGACAGAACTTAGACTATTATCCCCAACCACCACCTTGAGGAAACAATGTGGTGTGAAATTCTTTCAGGACCTCTAAGTCGCTAAGCTCTCAGAGTTCCAAGGAACAAGCTGACCCAGTCGAGGCAAGAGCCTGGCTAAAGGAAATAGAGGAATCATTTGAGATTCTAAATGATTGATGAACCACAAAAGATTGTTTTGTCACTTACCCTCCTAAGAGAGAGACCACCCGCTGGTGAAAGACCAAGAAAGGCACGGAGCCAGAGGTTAGAATAAACTGATTTAAGTTCAGTCAATTGTTTTCGGGAAAGTAATTCCCAAAGATAAGGAGATAGTGTAAAAGCTTTGGAGCTAGAACAAAGGCAGACGAGTATGATAAATTATGAATCTAAGTTGTAAAAGTTGTCAAGATTCGTTCTGAGGACACGAATCCAGAATGACGGGATGTTTGAAATCAATGTTTATGTTGTGTTGGTCCATGAAATAACGATAAGAGAAAGGAAAATAAAAAGAAACTGAAGTGGAAAGGAATATAAAGGCAATAGAGTTTGAGGAATGATAAAGGAATTGGGTATGAGGAAACCCTAAAGACTCGTAGCAATAGAGATAGAAAAAGTATGTAATCGTCAGGATGAGGGTGATTCACCATGAGTTAAAATTGTTGGGTGAAGGCATAAGAGATACATATATTTTATCCCCTGTAAGTTGGGAGGATTTGAGGAAAACTTGAGATAGTTCGAAGGTTAAATATGAGACGCGGATAGACTGAGGAGACAAGGAAGTAAGAAATTAGGAAAATTGGATGAAGGAAGTGACCTTCAAGAATGTGAAGTGTAAGACCGGTGGCTTGATACCCAGAAAGGGAGACGCCAGGTATGAGAGATATCCCAACATTGAGGTGACTGTTGAGAAACAATAAAAGTAAATAAGGAATTCTTAAGAAGAAGTTCACGTTGAACACGACCAATATCTTCCAGAACATCCTTGTTATCGTTACCAAATTAGGCAAGACAAGCGGATAACCGTTGTTATCTTTTGGAGGCCATATGGATTGACCTCAATATGAATAAGGATGCTATTATGAAGTTAGGTATAGACTATCGAGGTGGGAATGATGAATATGATAATCTATCAGGGATATATGACTTTATTTATCCATGGAAGGATGCTTGTACCTTTTTAAAGGTGGAATTAAGGATAGAACATCGGTAACTTAAAACGAATCCTAGGGGAATGCCTAAAGGTTGGCATTTCACCCTTAATAGGGATAGTATGAGTTTTGACAGTATGAATTGGAAAGGATTAAGGTAATAACAACCTTTAAGAATCAATGGAGAAATTTTTTCAGAAGTATATAGACAATGATTCTGGTATTAATAAATGGTATCTTGATATGCCCTGTATCTAGGGAATACAGGAGGAACGATTCAAGGATAACCTTAGAGATTTTACAAGGAGAAAGGTAATATTCAAAATTCTCAAGAATAGAAATGTTGATAAAGGAAATATGACGTAATTATAATGATGCCAAGTGAGGCACGTGTTAAACCACGAGAAGGTATGGATCGAACCAGTAATGGTCAAAATTATTCAGGGAAATTAGGACTTAAGGTAAAAGATGTTCTAAGTATGATTAAAAGTCAGTCGTGACAGTGATTAACCTCTAAAGACCGAGGCAATAACTTATGGAAAAATGGTGATAATTTTTTTTATTTTTACTCATCAGACTTTAAAGAAAACATCTTCACATAAGCTGCGATTGAAATGAGATAGAAAATTATTTGGAGGTGGTTAAAATGACATTGACTGTAAGGAAATTTTACTATCAGGAAAGGCCAAAGAGGTGGCCGACACTTTAAAGGTAAAAAGATAATTATCGGCGCTCGTGCCAGGAGAATACAATGATAATGGTTAAAGCCGTGAAGATTGTATTATGATTTGAAAGATTGACATTCCTTCTGATGACTGTGCAATACCCAACCGTAATAGTAGTTGGTAAAGGTTTAATTTGTGTAATCGCCATGAACGGGCTATCTATCTTAGAAGGTCCTATCTTGAGATAAGCCAGGACCATGTTTCAAAAAGGACCAAACAAACCTTTGAGTTAAGTCTTCTATTGAAGGCATATGATTAAGAATGGTATTAACCTGCTATCGGTGCTTTGATTGAAACTCTTCTGCAATTTTATATGCTTCATGTCATGTATGTATGTCAGGATCAGGAGTGTACTCCATGAATCATGAATGGTGATTATGTTACCTCCTTAGAAGGATTTGATACGACATGTATGGACTCCATATGGTTAGCTATTAAGACTTCATGGAAAATGAATGACGACAGTAGGTCAGTGGTGGACCATAGTAAGGCAGCAATGATTCTGCGAGTATGGAGCTGATCACAACCGTGAGAGTTGTATTGGAATGGGTGTTGAGATTGAGTACCACTAATCGGGTCGTGGTAGTGTATAAGTTATCATTGATAGACTAATTAAGTAGAGTATCTACCTAGTGAATAATTATTCTTTCTTATCAATAGAGAGTCGTATTATTATACGAGGAAGGTTGCGGTGCAAGCATTGAATTCTAGTAATGATGATGTCTAGAATGAGATCCCAGATTCGATTTTCGATGTCGAGGGAGTTTCAAAGGTGATTGTGTATAAGCTCGAGGAAGAGTGTGGGTCCATAGAATGATGGACGGGATAGCGAAAATATTTAGGCATGGGAAATACGAGGCTATAATGCTTAATGTTGATTTATATACGTATATGATTTGTTCTCCTATGACAAACCTCTATAGTTCAGAGGTAGGTTCCAAGCCAGATATTTTGTGGCAGTATATTTTTTTCATATATACAATTCTCTTCAATTCGTTCTTTTCTCTTCTTTTCATTTCATGTAAGCTGAGAAGAACAACCCTTCCAGAAAAGGGAGGTATTGCCGAATGACTATCTATCTGTGTGATAGAAGCCTAGTAGGATACCAGCTATTGTTTAATTGCTTGTCAAGTACTAAAGGCTGGCCACCTTCTGTACTAACAATGCGATATAACAAGTGTTCATAATCATAGTGATCTCTCAATAAATTCTTTTACTTCTATATGAAGGATCAAGTTTTCGAAAATAGAAACAGCTGAAAAAGGAGTAATAAAGTTGTGGTAGTATTCGAAATGGAAACACATTCGTGATACTAAGGTTGGCATGGTTATTAAAAGGTTATAGAACGCTAACGAGCAAAAGTATAACCAGTATAATATTAGGAACGGAAGGTAGTAGTGATTACGAACTGGAAAAGAATGGGTATTGAGAAGCAAAAGCTCTAATGTTAAAGCTATAATGAGAGTCTGTGCAATAGACTTGAAAGAATTTGGAATGATCACTTAACATGGATTGAGTTTTCTTACGACAATAGATCGTATGTCAGGTATCGAGATGTCGTCTTATGAGATCCTTGAGGGAAGATAATGTCGATCTCCCTTATGTTAGAATGAAGTTGTAGAGCGCAAGATGCTCAGACCAGCAGTGGTCCAAAGGACCAAGGATTTAATAGATTTAATCAGAGGACGGCTGGTAGTAGCCCAAGATGGACATAAGAAGTATGTTGATTTGACACGAAAGGACAAAGAATAGGAAGTAGGGGACCTAGTGTTGTTATAGGTATTCCCTTGGAAAGCAAGGATGAGGTTCGGAAAGAAAGGGAAGCTAAGTCCACGAATTGTTGGACCCTTGGATATATTAAGACATATTGGGAAGATAGCATATGAGCTAGCCCTACCCCCGAATATGTAGCAAGTTCATAACGTGTTCCACGTATCAATGTTAAGAAAATGTAATTCGGATGCCAGATAAATAGGGGCATATGAGTGCATAGACATGCAACCAGACGTAACCTATATGGAGCAACCCGGAAGGGTTATAGATCGAAAAGGGACAAGTGCTTAGGAGAAGGGTTATCAAACTAGTCAAAGTTTGGTGGTAGAACCACAATGTGGGAAAATTTACTCGAGAGTTAGAAAGTGCAATGCTAAGAGAGTATCCCTATTCATTTTCTATTGGATTCCGGGACGGAATCCTTTTAAGGAGGGGAGACTGTAATAACCCCAATTTTTGGAAATTTTTGAAACTCTTATGAATAGTGTTTTTGCTGAATGAGAAAACTTTTCATGCCACACTATGTAGGGGTTCTGTTATGGATATTCTAAGATCGTATTAGTATTCCATAAAGTAAATAAGTGTATGTAAAGATCGTCAGAATCCAATTCTGAACACTTTGATTTTTCTCGAAAATCCACCAGATACCGAAAGAATTGAGTATAAGGTAACATGATTAAAGGGATTTAAATTCAAGGATTATAAGAGAGGATTATAAAAAGGAATATAATGTATTGAGAAAGGTTAAGGGAACCCAAGTAATAAGATCCCGGGTACGATTCCTCAAACGATCAACGAGAAAGAGAGTTAAGCGAACCGTAAAACAAATAAACGTCCAAGGGGCAAGCACATGCAAGTAACATGAGAAGGAAGCTTCTAATATAAGCTAAAACATGTGGTTAGAAGCAAGGTGACATCATCACACCACAAGAATGAGACATGTGGCAAAGTAGTGATGCAAGCAATGACATAAGCAAGTGAAAACAAGATATTTAGCCAATAATTAACCACAACCATGCATTCTTTGCACAAATATCAAGGCAAGACAAGCAAGCAAAATCTCTCCCCCATTTTTTTCTTCTTCCATTCGGCCTTTTCAAGAAATAAAGAAATAGATTTTCAAAACTCAAGTTCTAGGCCATGGAAAATTACAAGGTTTGTTTCCTTGGATCCTATATTTCATAACTTAGTTATACCATGAGTTTAAGATCAAGATTCCATGGTTTGCATAGCTAATCCACTCATCAAAGATGATGATGAATAGTAGTGAATAGTAACTTACTTTGATTTTCTTGATTTTCATGAAAGCTTAAGGTTGATTAAGCATAGATCAAGGTTCCTAGAGGCTTGTTAGTGACTACCCACTCTCCAAGGAAGGTATAAACTCTTGAACCCTTAGTTTTAAGTTTGGTTTGTTTGGATGATAATAGTGCTTAGATGAATGGGTTTAGTTTGATGTTGATGGATGTTGGATTGTTGTTGAATTGGTGATGATTTGGTGTAGTTTAAACTTTGGAAATCGTTAGGTTATAGCCGTCGTAATGCCCGATTTTCTATAAACTGTTTTGTGATTAACTGTTGGACCCGAACACCCACTTCTATAAACTAACCACTTCCATGCTTAGATAGGTTATGTTTCAAGCTTCGTTTTGATATGTGGTTTGCTTGAATCCGATGTACGGTTTAGGAGAAACGACCGTTTTACGTAACGGTGTTTCGCGAACTAACCTTTACCCCTCGCCTTACTTTGAAACCTTGGTTAAGGCCCTTAAATGACTAATTGGAGCATGAAACATTTATGTAGAGTGTGTTAGGCAGTTGATAAGACACTCGTGAAAGAATCACCTTAAAACTCGTAATGGGTAAATTATTAAAAATGGTGGAGCCGAGGGTACTCGAGCGACTTAAGTAAATCGTTAAGCGCAAAACGAGCGTTAGAGTCTGAGTCGGTTAGAGTATAGATTTACAAGTGACTTTGGTTTAATTCCAACTTACTTGTTGCTTATAGGTTACCAGACTCGTCCCGAGCCATTCGTAACCCCCAGTCGCTCAGGCAAGTTTTCTACCCGTTATACTGTTGTTGTGATGTAAATATATGTATATGCATTATCTTGTGATATTGCATGATTGTTATTAGCAAATTTTGCGATATATTGGAGCATGCTGATATGGTATATATGCATGTCTGTTTCATAATCTGGTTATCTATATGTTGATTTCAATGCTTATAGTTGCATAATACCTATGCTAGAAATAAGCAAGTAGTTGCGTATACCCTTAGTATAGGGGATAAAAGGTGAACATATTTCTAAACCGGGAGTCGATGTTCCCGAGTATATTATATATATATATATATATGGATATAGTTTTTAAAACTATTAATCGAATAAGGTTTATTCGATAACTTTAACTTTATTTTATTATTGAATATTATTTTGAATATTATTCGAAGGCGTATGACTCCTTTATATTAAATGAATATTATTTTGAATATTCATTCGGGGACTTATGACTCCTTTTATTTATTTATCTGAATATTATTTGAATATTCATTCGAGGGCTTATGACTCCTTTTATTTATTTATCTGAATATTATTTGAATATTCATTCGAGGGCTTATGACTCTTTTATATTATTTATTGAATATTATTTGAATATTCATTCGAGGGCTTATGACTCAGTTTATATTATTTAATGAATATTATTTGAATATTCATTTGAGGATCTATGACTCCGATTATTTGCTGAGGTATATTCTTTATTTTATTAAAGAATAAGGTGTCAATAATCAAACTTATTTTCGATTATTCAAATAAAGATAATACTTTCATATAAGTATATCTTTGGTTATTTAATACTCGTTTCAAGTATAAGTTTTAATACTTCTACTTCAATTATTTTTATAAAGATTATTCTTTATGGGAATATTATTTAAATAATAATATTCAGTCATTTTCTAAATATTCTGGGGACTGATTTACTTCATTAAATCAGCTTCACTCCAAACATTCTTAAAAATGTTTTGCGAGTCTTCAAAATGATTTTTAAAAGTTAGAGCGGATCCCAAAACTCATTTTTTTATATATTTAAGATCCTCCTTTCGAAGGGGATTTAAATACTCGCTCAAAACCTGAGGGATCCGGCTCTGTGGTGTGTTTTATATTCGCAACAAGGTTGCTGTTTTGTTAAATGAATTGATTACTTACCCAACACTCGGGAAGTAAAATTCTTGGAATAAGTTAATCCATTAACAGGCATCGCCTGGGAAATATCGGTGAGTTCTCCTTTCCAAATAGATACGACCTCTTGGTGGAGTCGTATCAACAAGTTTCTACTTGGGGAAAGTGGGGACGAGCTTTACGTTTCAGAGTCATGGATTTCATCTGAACTAGGAGTGGCGTAAGTGGCCGAGTAGCGCCGGCCCAGCCTTATTATATTGGCCCAAATGGCCTGGAAGTTCCGCTAAGGCGGTCCATTCCTTAGGAGTTCAGTGTTCGGTTGACAAGTAAATCCGACAGGTTCTCCTCTACATGTAGAAAATGGTGGGGTTGTACTACTACGACTGATCATCGTAAGTGGTCTTCCTGGCGCGGCAAACTCCCGTAATGAGTTCATCATCCAATTGGATAATTTCTGCAACACTACCCAGAGCACTTCGATAGAAAGGCTACGGTTGGGCGATTGTTGAGTGTTGGCAGGGTCAAGTTTTCAAAATGATGTTTACATCAAATGAAGTATCTCATAACTTCATTTTATTTTGATGATATTTTAAAGGTTGAATCTATTCAAGTATTATCTTGTAGTCTCATCTATGTGATGAACTTTTGAACTAATTATAACTTGAACGGTGGTAGTTCAAGTAGTATTTGGAAAAGATATAAGTATATTGGAGTATCTTGTAACTTCATCTTTTAAACTTATATCAAGTAAATGATTATCTTATGCATGACAAAGACTTTCAGAAAAACATTGAGACAAGGTTAGATATATGAGATCACCTTGCAACGATATTTTTTTATACAGTTATACACTGGGACTTTGTGTATATTATGCATGGAAGAGGACTTCCAATATTTTGAAAAGTATATATGTATATATATATACTGAATATTTTGCGACTTCATCGCATTAAGATATCAACTTGGTTCATTTCTTTTGACCAAGACTTTCATGAGTACTAAGAGAAGGCTCATATACTATTAACCATTATACATATTATTTTGGTGGGCTTGCTGCTCACCCTTGCTTTCTTCTTTCATCACACAACATCAGATAGACAAGATGAACCGGACCAAGCTCCCGATTCGCAAGAGGTTAGGAGACGTTCCGCAGTTTTCTAGAAGCACTGATGCCGCCATAGCTGAGGTAGGAACTACCAATAGGCTAGGCTTTCAACTTTTAATGTATGAGATTATGTATATTTATGAATTGTAATAATGGCAAAGAAATGTAAATTTATTCAGAAACCTGTTTAAGGTGTATTGGCATATAATTGTGGAATAAAATGACTTGTGATTATTTTTTTGGATATTCATCTCTGAGACTATAACGTGTGGTGTGTGTGTTTATAGTGGGGTCACAGTACAGAGTAGTTGAGTAATTAATAAGATTGGGTGTTATTAAGGGAAATGGAACTCGTGACGACCCGGATCCCCGACCCCGGATCTGGGGGTGTTACAATAAACCTTGACCATGATCTAGCACTTTAGCAATCTATAAGACTTAGTGAAATACAATTGTCTCTAGCATGCAAATTAATTCGATAAGACTTAACATCACTAAATATAACATCACTACACTAGCATCAATATCATAAATTAATCAGAAAAATCATCTAAGGGATCATTTTATTATGCACATGCATGAAACTACATGAACACATTATCATAAAAACTACCAAAAAAAACAACTACATAGAAAAATATGAAAACTATATGCACTAAACTATCATGAATATTCTACTATATGCGACTACACACAAAACATATTCCTTCAACTACTACCCCCAAACTTAAAATATTCACTGTCCTCAGTGAAGGTAATAGTAAGGAATCAGGCATACCCACTCCGAATCAGAAGCATCACGCTCAGCGGGTGGCGTGTCAGGTGTGTTTGGAGGCGGATACATGGAATCCTCACCAAAAACTGGCCACTGGATATCAACATTGGTGGCTCTGAAAGCTGTCACAAGTGCCTGGGTGAGATCATGTGCAAACCGAATATGGATGTCGTGTATCGCATCCATCATCCTCGCTAGACGCCTATACTGCGTCAAACTCAAACCAGCTCTAACATCTGCTCCAGCCTCCTCCTACTGCTGTTGCTGCTGTGACGAACCAGCCTCCTCTCCTAATTGAGCTCTTTCAATTGCCTTACTTTCCTGCTGCGTTCCACCCGCATACATCTAATCACGAGGCCTTCCACCTGGTAGATGGTCAAAAGAGTAACCAAGCCCCTTGAAATCAGGCTTACCTCCTCCCCACTCAGTCATACTCAACAGCATAGATCTGTCGATAAGAGCACTGGGAAGCTGAAGCTGCTCATGTGCGGGCCAATGAACACCAACTGTCACACACAACTTCGTCACAACGGATGCATAAGGTATAGTACATGTAGTACCTCCACTCAATAATCTCAAAATCCCCTGATAAATCACCATCCCCAAATCAATGTGATCGCCCTGAAGAATACCCCACAGCAGACGAGCACGCTCGACAGTAATCTCATGCACATGCAAAGATCGCATGATGTTGGCATAAATAAACGAGTTCCAAACCCGTGCAAACCTGTTAATGCATGACGAAGGGAACGTGGAGTAATCAGTAGTGCCCCTCTTGAACTTCCAGTGAGTCTTAGGCACACACAGAGTCGCAATGATCATATCCAAGTTGAAGTCCTTGGGGGTCTTATCGTTCGAAGTGTCCTGACCGAGCTTCCTCGCGGGCTACTCAATCACCCTCCTAATGGCATCAACACTGTACTCTATAGTCATCCCCCTAATCACCATGAAGCCATTCTTCTCCGCCTTCACTTTATTATAAAACTCCCGCACAACACTCATGGGCACAGCAGGGGGAGCCTCACACGAACCCAGCCCATCTCAAGAATCATCTCCAACAACTTACCATCCTTCCCTGATGGCATAAAACCTCGCTCCTTAGCAATAGGCTTCAAGAGAAGCCTCCTGTACTCCTCTTCAGCCTCAAGAGTAGAAAACCTTGGCCTCACACCACCCGCAGGTGAATAATCAGTGGTTCTACTGCCTACTTGCGTTCTTTATCTCTTTGGTGCCATTGGGATTAAAAAGTAGACAATAAAACTAAGTGTTTGAAAGAGATTTGTGTTGAGAATTTGTGAAGTGTTGGAGAAGTTTATGTATAAGTATATGTATTTATAGGTGGTGAGATGAGAATTAGATATGGAATAGAAGTGGGAATTGATAATGGGAATCTTGGGAATAATAGGTTTGATTTGAAGAGGGAAATTTTGGATGTGGAAGAGTAAAATTCAGTTTAAAATTGATTTTATATCAAAATTCCCTTAAAAACTGTTGTTTTTATTTTTTTTTTCGAACAGGACCCGTCGCGACCGCGCGCTTGGACCGCGCGGGCGCGCTCACCTTCTAGAAAACTGGGTCGGCCGCGCGCTAGATCAGCGCGGGCCCACTTACCTTATGGAAAAACAGCGCGGGCGCGCGCTAGATCAGTGCATGCGCACTTGGCTACTGAAGTTGGCCCTGAATTTTTGACTTTTTCTGATTTTTTTGTTTTTCTCCTTTCTTCTTGCTTCCTCTATCTACTAATATGAAACAAACTTGGGTTGACTCACAAGAAGCGCTTCTTTTACGTCGCTAGCTTGACGTAGAACCTTGAGCTCAAATGGATAATAGAATGACACTAACCACCTCGCGGTTTGTCGTGTCACCATAGTAATGCTTCAACCTCTAACCATTCACCTTGATGCTTGGCCCAGATCACTATCAAAAATTTTCACCGTTCTATGCGGAAACACAGTTTTGATTATGAAGGGCCCTGACCATCTTGACTTCAACTTTCCAGGAAAAAAACGGAGACGAGATTTAAACAAAAGAACTTGTTGCCCCAACATAAATGATTTGAGCACTAGACCCCTATCGTGCCACCTCTTGACTTTCTCCTTGTACATTTTGTTGTTCCCATAAGCTTGAAGTCGAAACTCGTCGAGTTCATTCAATTGAAGCATCTTCTTCTTTCCAGCCGCATCCAAGTCAAGATTCAATTTCTTCAAATCCCAATATGCCTTATGCTCGAGCTCCACAAGAAAATGACACCCCTTACCATAAACTAACTGAAACGGCGACATTCCCAATGGAGTCTTGTATGCTGTTCGATATGCCCAAACAACTTCATCAAGATTTAAAGACCAATCTTTCCTCGATGGACACACAACTTTCTCTAAAATGCGCTTGATCTCTCTGTTAGACACCTCAGCTTGACCATTTGTCTGCGGATGATAAGCCGTAGCAATGCGATGATTCACATTATACCTTTGCATCATAGCAGTGAACTTGCGATTGCAAAAATGCGATCCCTCATCACTAATTATGACACTTGGAGTTCCAAATCTTGTGAATATCTGCTTGTGAAGAAAATTAAGCACCACTTTCGCATCGTTCATTGGTAACTCCGTAACTTCAACCCATTTTAACACATAATCAACCGCCAACAGGATGTACTGATTGTTACAAGATGAGACAAATGGCCCCATGAATCTAATTACCCAAACATCGAAGACCTTAACCTCGAGAAGCACATTAAGAGGCATCTCATCCCTCTTAGTCATATTACCCACATGTTGACATCGATCACATTTCAAAATGAACTGGTGAACATCTTAAACAAGGTTGTCCAAAAGAAACCTGCTTGAAAAATACGAGCTACTGTCTTTTCTCCACCATAATGTCCTCCATAAGCCGTTGAATGGCAATCTCGTAATATCCCCCCCCCCCATTACGCTGTACATATCCTGGTGATTTGGTCAGCTCCTTGCCGAAAAAAAATGGCTCATCCCACATATACCACTTCACTTCATGTAGAAACTTCTTCTTTTGAGCATATGATAAGTCGGGAGGCTGATATTACTTACAAGGTAGTTCACAGTGTCTGCAAACCACAGTTCTTCTTCTTGCACTCCAAATAGCTGCTCGTCGGGAAAATACTCATTTATCAATGTCTTATCCAATGAATTAGCATTAGGGTTCTCTAAATGCGAGAGATGATCAACGACTTGATTCTCAGTCCCCTTTCTGTCTTTGATCTCTAGTTCAAATTCTTGAAGAAAAAAACCCCATCTAATCAATCTAGGCTTCGAGTCCTTCTTTGAGATGAGATAATGAATTGCAGCATGATCAGTGCAAACTGTCACCTTAGTCCCAAGTAGATAAGATCGAAATTTCTCAAAACCATAGACCATAGCCAAAAGTTCTTTCTCCGTAGTAGTATAATTCAGTGGAGCACCATTTAGGGTCTTGCTAGCGTAGTAGACCACATGAAATATGTTGTTCTTCCTCTTCCCAAGAACTGCTCCAACTACATAGTCACTTGCATCGCACATCATCTCAAAAGGTTCATTCCAATCAGGTACAGTTATGACAGGTGTCGTGATTAAACTCTTCTTCAATGTCTCAAAAGCTGCAAGGCACTCGTCATCAAACTTGAAAGGGGCATCTTTCTCTAGTAAACTACACAACGGCTTTGAAATCTTTTAAAAGTCCTTGATGAAACACCTATAGAAATCCGCATGCCCAAGAAAACTGTGAATTCCCTTAATAGAAATCGGTGGAGGAAGATTCTCAATAACCCCCACTTTGGCTATGTCCACCTCAAGACCCTTACTAGAAACCTTGTGCCTAAGGATAATACCATGTCGCACCATAAAGTGACATTTGTCCCAATTGAGAACCAGATTGGTCTGAACACACCTCTTGAGAACATGTCCAAGATTTTGCAAGCATTCATCAAAAGAATCACCAAATACAGAAAAGTTATCCATGAATACCTCCACATTTTGGCCAATCATATCAGAAAATATGGCCATCATACATCTCTGAAATGTGGCTGGTGCACCACACAGACCAAAAGAAACTCATCTGAAGGCGAAAGTACCAAATGAACAAGTGAAGGTAGTCTTCTCCTGATCTTTTGGAGCGATACAAATCTGATTGTAACCCGAATAACCATCCAGAAGATAGTAGTACTCATGACCAGCCAATCTGTCAAGCATCTGGTCAATGAAGGGAAAAGGAAAGTGATCCTTCCTAGTGGCCTTGTTCAGCTTTCTGTAATTCCGTGACTGTCCCAGTAGGGATGAGCTCATTTTTCTCATTAGTAACCACTGTGATACCTCCTTTCTTTGGTACACACTGAACTTGACTCACCCAAGAACTGTCAGAAATGGGATAAATAATCCCTACATCCAGCCACTTAAAAATTTCTTTTTTCACTACTTCCTTCATGATCGGATTAAGTCTTCTTTGCTGCTCAACCGTAGGCTTGCTACCTTCCTCTAGCAAAATTTTATGCATGCAATAAGAAGGGTTGATTCCCTTAATATCTGCTTTAGTCCAACCAATTGCCGATTTGAACTCTCTTAGAAGCCTCATGAGCTTTTCCTCGTCACTACCTGAAAGGTCAGATGCAATAATCACAGGCAGAATAGATGCATCACCTAAAAAAACGTACCTCAAATGCTCTAGTAAAGGCTTAAGATCGAGAATGGGGGCTTCCTCAATAAATGGCTTGAGGCATTTAGGAGCTTTGTTCAATTCCTCCATTCCAAGAGATTCAAAAGGCATATCAATCTTCCTCTTCCAGGGAGAAGCATTCAAATATTGCAATTATTCTTCACATTCGTCATCTTCACTACCTGAATTCCCCAATAAGGCCTTTTCTAAGGCATCAGACCTTAGCAATAGATCCAGTTCCGAAGTCACCGCAGAATCGACCAACTCTACCTTTAAGCACTCCTCATTTTCCGTAGGAAATTTCATAGCATTGAACACATTAAAAGTTACATCCTGATCCAACACTCGTATTGTAAGCTCACCCTTCTACATATCTATCAAGGTTCGGCCAGTCGCCAAGAAAGGTCTTCCCAAGATTATGGGAATCTTCTTATCCTCCTCGAAATCAAGAATGACAAAATCAGCAGGGAAGATGAGTTTATCAACCTTGACCAAGACATCCTCCACAATACCTCGCGGATATATAATAGAACGGTCGGCCAACTGCAAAGTCATGTAAGTCGATTTTGGATCAGGTAAGTCCAACTGCTTGAAGATTGATAAAGGCATTAGATCGATGCTAGCTCCCAACTCACATAAGCATCTGTCAAAAGACACTTTTCAAATAGTACACAAAATAGTAAAGCTTCCTGGATCTTTAAGCTTCAGAGGCAACTTCTGTTGTAGCACAACACTGCATTCCTCCGTGAGAGCGACAGTCTCTAAATCATCTAGCTTCACTTTTCTAGAGAGAATACCTTTCATAAACTTTGCATAACTAGGCATATGCTCAACAGCCTCAGCGAAAGATATGTTGATATGAAGTTTCTTGAACACCTCCAGAAACTTCTCAAATTGCTTGTCCAGCTTTTTCTTCTGCAGCCGCTTAGGAAAAGCCAGCGGAGGATAGATCTGTTTCCCCCTGTATTAAGCTCAGGAGGAGTGTGCTCAACAATTGTCTTCCTTGGTTCCACTTCTACTTCATGCCGCTCTACTTCTTTCTCAGCCCCAGCTTCTTCAATCGACAATTGAGTTATTTCGGGATTCACAACCTTTCCAAACCTCAAAGTGATTGCATTTACCTGCTCCTTAGCTTTCCTCTTTCCTGGAACTTCAGTGTCACTAGGTAGTGTACCAGGCTGACGATTTAGAAAGGCATTAGCAATTTGCCCAATTTGATTTTCTAAGGTCTTGATAAAAACAGCTTGGCTCTTGCACATAAGCTTCAACTCCTCTAATTCAGATTTTTCATTAGCTTGTTGCAGCTGGAGTTGCTGCCTTGGTGCATATTATGGTTACTGAAAACCGGGGGGGTTGTACTGCTTAGCTGGATACTGCCGATAAGGCTGTTGAACCGCATTCTGAGCGTTGCTTCAACTGAAATTAGGATGATTGCGTTTGTTGGGATGATAAGTGGCCGGCACAGGTTGCTGCGAACGCTGAAAGTTGCTCATGAACTGAGCCGATTCACTAGAAATTGCACACTAATGAGTTTCCTGGGCACCAACACAAAGCTCACAGACACTAGCGATTTGATTAACTCCATAATTAGCCAGAGTGTCCACCTTCATCGTCAAAGCCTCAAGTTGGGCAGCTATACCAGTTGTTGCATCCAACTCCAGAATTCCGGCTACTTTTCCCCGAGTCAGTCTCTGAGAAGGATTCTGGTATTCATTAGCAGCCATCAGTTTGATTAATTTATAAGCTTCATCATAGCTCTTAGCCCACAAGGCTCCTCCTAATGCCGCATCGAGAATGGGTCTAGAAGTAGTACCCAATCCATTGTAGAAACAGTTTATAATCATCCAATCTGGCATGCCATGGTGTGGGCACTTCCTTAGAATCTCCTTATATCGATCCCAAGCCTCACACAGAGATTCTCCAGTTTGCTTAGCAAACTGAGTAAGAGCATTCATGATTGCAGCAGTCTTCGCCATAGGGAAGAATTTAGTGAGAAACTTTTGAGCAAGATCTTCCCAAGTAGTGATAGACCCTATTGGTAGAGAATGTAAGCAGCACTTAGCTTTATCCCTAAGAGAGAATGGAAAGAGTTGCAGCTTGATAGCATCTTCAGTCACATCATTGAACTTAAACGTGTCACAGATCTCGATGAAATCCTTGATGTGCATGTTGGGGTCTTCAGTAGGAGAACCCCCAAACTGAACTGAGTTCTGTATCATCTGAATTGTGCTTGACTTGATTTCAAAAGTGTTAGCCCTGATGGATGGCCTGATGATGCTTGACTGAATGTCATTGATCTTAGGCTAAGAATAGTCCATCAAAGCCTTAGGATTTTCTGCTTGATCTCCCATCACTACTAAAACCGGTTCCTCAACTTTCTCTTCTTCTTCTACCTTCTTTTCTATATCAAAAACTTCCTTTCGAACCACCACAACTTCTTCCTAGGCTTTATCCAGAGTTCTCTTACGAGATCGCGAACGCGTATGCACACACCCTCGCTAGAGCACCTAAAATAAGACAAGGAAATAGATAAGTAACAATGTCCGAGTCAATTAACTTTAACGACCACTGATGGAAAACACATAAACTAAAAATTAACACTGCAGTCCCCGACCGCGGCCCCAAAAACTTGTTAGTCGATAAACACGCGCTAAAATTCACGCAAGTATACGCGTTCGCAAGTAGTATAAGATATAAATCATATTCGTTCCCACATGGAAGGTTTGGTTAACTAATTAATTTATGCACTTAAGCAACAATGTATGGTTATTATTCAATGCTAAGACGAATAACAATTTAGGATTGTTTATAACTAAGAATTAAACTTACAATTATAACTAAGGGAATAAGAATGATTGAATTAATATATATGATAAACATGGGATTCTAACTTCATTAAGTACATCATTCAATAGCCTTTTCATTCTTAACCTTAGCATGCAATAGTGATGACACTAATCAGACAACACAAAACTGATAAATGCCAAGTTTCGTTGCACGAATACCATACTACCAGACATCCAGAAAATAGATAGAAGCTGGATAGATAACAAATATATTGAGACCCTATATGTCTATAGAATTTGACAACATAACGGTTTAAGCACAAGTTATCTATCTTGATTACATAGGGCAAGTAAGATGGTTAAAATTACATACGAATCATGCATAACAAATACATGAACCTATGCAAGTATGACAAGTTCTAAACTCTTAAATTCACTTTCGCTTCATTAAAGATTAATACACTATCTTATAAGTTCGCGATACTCATAAGACGAATAAGCACAACCAATACTAGGTTATCATAAAATCAACACACAATAAAGCATCGAAACATATCAACTAAAGAAATCCATAATTAAATCTGTTAGAACCCCATGTTAATAAATGTAGTCTTTATAACGAATAATAAAACAAAGCTAACACAAGAGTATAGGTTCAACAAAACAAGAATCGAGCATCCAAGATTACAACTCAAAACAAAGATTCACAAGAATAAACTAGATCGTCTTCGCCTTTGTTGAATTGTGTTATAGGTCTTTTGTCGTCTTCTCCTTAGCTCTGATATGTCTCTGGCTGGCTTGACAAGTTATGAAAAATGTGATTATATAGCAGCCTTAATCAATAGAGAAGTCCAGAAATCACTCTTCTATTCAAAACATGATTCTTGAAACCCGAACTGGCACGGCCACGCGGTTGATCAATGGGCGTGCTCGCTCTCTGTAGTTTGGGCGCGGGCGCGCGCTTGATCAGCGTGGGCGTGCCGGGCTTCTGCCAAAAATCATCTTTCTTTTTTTTCTTGCAGATTTGAGCCGGTCTTCACGAGCTTTATTCCTTGGACACCATCCTGACACCAAATTAGCACCAAAATAATGCTAAATCACCTGATTACCTGAAAAATGCCTGAAAATGCAAAAATACTAAAAAACACATTAAAACACCAATAACTTGAGTACATTTACACTAATTCAAAGCTTTACGCAGCGTAATAAATTGTCATAAATGCCACTCAACAATTGCAAAAATAACGACCCTTTTTGAACAATCACAAACTTGGAATAAATACTGAATGTCACAATTATGACCGATATATAAAAAACTTTCGAACTTATTTAGAAAAAAATGTCGGTATTAGATACTTGGTATTAGCAATTGGGCCGGTTACATAAATAATAAACACTCACTCTATCAGACAATTAATAATAATGATCAACTTTTTGATCACTTCTCTAATTTTTGTCCTATATACTTTTAGTGATGTTGATAGTAATAAGTTAACAAAATATGAGCAGTATATGTTCTTATGAACACCGACAGAAACAAAAATGACCGATATGTTGGTCACTTCTAAAATTAGGACCGATACAAAGTAGTAATAAGTGAATAAAATATGGGTGAAATATGTGAAGTGTCTATGCCATCATGTTAAGTGGAATTTATGTCCACTTAGAACGTCCTATAAAGGCTTGAAATGGTGTTTTGTACTCAAGTTATTTGTGCTTTTGATGTGTTTTGTAATGTTTTTGCATTTCATTCATAGTTGGAGGAATCATGAAGTTTATGTTAGTCCCTAACAATGCAGTAAGATTTACAGAAGGGGGTTGAATGTAATTCTAGTAAACATTTTCTTGAACTATAAAATGTTCTAACTCAAACTATATATATAAGTGTTTTGATTTGCAAGGTGCGGAATCACAAGTCAAATAAATCAAAAATACAAAGTAATAAAAATAAAAGTCTTTAAAACTTTTTGGTGGATTTGGAAGTATCCACCATATATATATATATATATATATGTTAGGTCCCAATTTGTTTGTAGAAGGGGGGGTTGAATGCAAACAATACCGTTTAGTCGAATAAAATGCGGAATAAAATTGTGAAACAAAATTCAAGTTAAATAAAACTTTTATAAAACTTGAAAGGTGTTACAACTACGGTATCGGTTACAAGGTGTTAATCTCAAGTCAATTATTACAAATCTAGAATAAATTCGACATGAACTTTTTCTATTTTTGTAATTAAAAGATCAAATGCTAAATGCGATTTGAGATTAAGTTCTAGGAATTTTAATCCGCTAGATTGATACACAAGAACAAGATAAGTATTTCTAGTTGATTGGATTTAACTTTACAATCTAGAAATTGATCTTGAAGTTGCAGATGAGATGAAATATTTTTCTGCTCCTTTTTCTTTTGTTCTTGAGTTTGTGTTCTATTTTTTGATTGATTGTGAAAAATAGACTTCTGCTGCTTTTTATCAAACAGCCGAATGTAAACATGTACTGGCATGACAATCTCTTTGGTCAGCAAGACTTTCGGTATGACAAAATTTACAACTAGCAAGACAATTAAAATGAGCTAGCAAGACTTTCGGTATGACTATTGATTGTCATACTGATTGTCATATTAGTTCAAATAAATTGTCTTGCTGAATTAATAATAGATTTTAATCTAAACAGAAATTCTAATAAGACAATTAAATGTATTGGCATGACTTTCGGTATGACTATCAATTGTCATACCGATTGTCATACTAGTTCAAATGAATTGTCTTGCTGAATTTAAGCAGATTTTAAACCAATTAAAATCTTGTAAATCCTTAATATTAATTCTAAATTAATTAATCAATTTAATTCAATTAATCAATAAATTAATCTTTGCAGATATAATTTATTTTCTTAATTAAATTATTTGACTTAATTAATTAATAGAGAATTAATACTAACCCTGAGCAGCATCCATTCTTCTGACAATCTTCTGAAAGTCACTGAGACTTATGAATCAATTCCGCCACTTCAATGCTGACACTCGATGTACTGTCTGGTTCATGAGTGACTAACTTCCGTGACGTTTCTTCATGTCTTGACTTTGATATTCTGATTGAATCCTTGTAATAAATGATACCCTGACGAGATCTTTGTCACTTGATTAAATCCACGATCTTGATTTATATCACTGAGGCATGATCAAATTCTTGAACTTCTTCCAGTGAATCTTCAAGTCTGCAGATGAACAATGTTTCTTTATTCTTTGACAGATGTTACTTTGTGAGATCTCTCTGATGATAGATCCACTATTTACTTATTACATTCTTATTTGAGTTGAGTTAAATACTCGAATAAACGAGTAGGCTATGACATATGCCTTTCAATCTCCCCCTATTTGCTTGTTAGACAATAACAACAAATACCTAGAGGATAACTCAACTAACAAATAAGAAAAAGATATAAACAGTAATGTAAAGTAAATAGCAGAAAAGTTCTGGATTATATTTAACATTTTCCAGATTCCAAATGAAATTTACAAGTGAATACAAGATAGATGTTCCTCTAGCCTGAACATATAACTACATTAGACTATCTTGATTCATAAAGCTCTAATCATATTACATTGAGTTTTGAGCTAATTGACTTCAGTTGTCTTCTCTTCTGACTTCATCTTCTTCTAAATCTTGAAGCAATTCCTTGTTAAAGACACGATCCTTTTCTGAAGTGAAGCTTGCTGGTCTGACTGGTTGAACTCCAACTGACTTCAGCTTATTCTTGAGTTGATTGTACCTTTTAACATTCTTTTCACAATAAGCTTGAATCAAGTCAGCAGCTTGAGTCTTCAACATGGATGAATATCCAGCAGTTCTCAAATGATGTTCCATCCAGACCAGATGCTTAGCTGAGTAGTCTTTAAGAGATTGTACATCTAGTTGACAGATTTGAAGACAATCAGACTTAAAGAATCTCACCTGATGAGGATTGTTGACCACTTGAGGACTAGCCCTGCTGGCAAACTCTTTAAGCCTTTCTCGAAGAACTTCATTCAATTCTGAGCTTCTTTTGACTTTGTTTAAAAGAACCCAAATCTCTGACAAAGAACGATTCTCAAATAGATGAAGTGACACCTTGAATGATCCTTCACTCTGACAATATACAAAAATGCTCATCTCATTTAGGGATCTATCAAAAGCAGCTGTGATCCTTGAGACTTCAGTCTTGATAGCATTCATGTACATGTCATTGTTAGGATTTGAGATTTCCAGCTTGTCAAGAAGATGTAAGAACTGCCTATCATTGTTAGTGCTCAGCTGAGGCATATCAAGTACTCTCCTAGCTTCATCCCATTTTCACCAATCTTTAGTCTGACATCTCTTCTCCTTTCTTGAGCCTTAATGTCATGAAGACGTTGCTTTTGAAGAGTTTCTGTTCTTTGAATGTCTTTTCTCATGTCAATGATCTGAGAGACCTTCTTGAGTTCAGCTTCTTTTCTTTTCATCTCTGACTGCTCCTTCTGAAATTCTTTCTCAAACATAGGATCTACTTGAGCTTCTTCTTCCCATTCTCCAAAATCACTTTCCTCTTCAGCTTCAAATAACCCATCTTTATCTTCCTGAACTGGTTCAGTGGGAATGTCAAAAATATCAAAGTCATCCTGTTCTCCACTGTAGTAGACATCATCAGCCTTTCCTTTGTTTCCAGCAGAGGTATCTTTTTCTTTCCCTTTGGCACTACTCCCTTTCTTCTCCCCCTTAGTTGAGGGATCCTCTTCTGATCTTCCTTTGGAACCTCCATCACCTCCAGAGCCTGATCCTCCACCAGACGGTCCTTCAAAATAAGCTCTTTGTTCTTCATTAGGGCAATGAGAATTCTTGATCATGTAATATAGGTGCTTCATCCCTTCATTGAGATGTTCCATGCCCGTCTCTATCTTTAGAAATCTTGAGGAGTCCAGTGAATGATTCATCTCAACGAGGTCTTCAAGAGAAGTCATTCTTGTATGTAGAGAGCAGTAGTTGGATATGTCATCAGCTGATAAAGTTGGAGTGTCCTGAATAGAATTGAGCTTTGGTATTACAGTGGTCTTTAGATCTGAAATGTCATTCCTTATGATTGCAAGCTGATTGTTGACAGAGGTGGAAGAAGAAGACCGTTCAACCACTTGTGCTTTGAATGCTTGAGCTTCAGCTTGGCTTTTAGCAAGTTCTTCTTTTAGAGCAGCAATTTGAGCTAACAGGTTTTGAGTATCTGTGTCTGTGTGTGCTCTCACCTGAATTTCACTCGTGTTTGGTTCACTCACCTCACGTGCTTGTGTTTCTCTCAATATAATTGCTCGTGAGGAGTCTTCCTGTTGCTGTTCTTCTGTACCTGCAGTAAAAATCACCCTAGCCTCTTCAAGAGAGGTCAGTGGTGGTGCAATGGGAATTCGCGAGTCCCGATCCTCAGTCAATACTATCAAATCTTTTGGAATAGATGTCTGAGTTGCTTCAGGGATAGATTGACCGAGTTGCCCTCCACTTTCTCCAGATAAATCTGCGAGTGGAGAATCCTTTGAGGGAGCCAGAGGTGTTTGATCTGGGAGGGGAGAAAATGACTCTATTAAGGGTGGCTGAGAGTCAGATTTTCCCTCTGAAGCATGTGACTGCTCTTCTGCCGTAACTATGGCAGGCACTGTAACCGACTCTATGTGCACTCCTCGCTGTGTGTCCTGAGTATGAGCTGGGGAAGTGTATGGTTCCATTGTGAGTAATGGAATTGTGCTTGACTCAGTACAAGATGCCATGGCCCTATGGCGAATTTCAATAGATGCATCCTGTTGAGAGAATGCCTCTAGTAACTGTTCATTGGCCATTTCAAAGTCCATGTCCTGTTGGGAGGACAAGGATGGGCTTTCAGATGCCTCAGAATATGTTCTTCTTTTCTTAGGAGGAGGCAGAGCTGAGGGTTCACTCATATTTAACAATGTACTACTTCCTAGTAATCTTCTGGGTAACATTTTAGACAGTGGGGGAGAGGTTGAGATAGAATGTGACTCTGTGTTTGGCTCTATGACCTGGGATTGAAGCTGTGGTTCTACAACTTCATGGTCAGCCCTATCAACCACTGGGGGTCTTTCAACAGAAGTAGGAAGGGAGTGAGAGTGAGGAATTACTACCTGTAATGGAAGAGCATCTGATGTTGGAGGAGCCTGGGTGGCTTGAACCACTGGAGGTTGAGGTTGCTGTTCATGACCGGGAAGATTGAAAATAGGTAAAGGAATATAAGTGGCCATGAAAGCAGATACAAGTACTGGAACTTGCATGAATTTGAAGGTTGTGTCTTGGCGAGTGTAAATCTTTTTGCTAACTGGAGGGGGTTCGGTTACTGCAGAGTTAGCAAAAAGGGATTTGTGTTCAGGTGTGAGAAGATGATCTGCTATAAGCATGAGAAAACGAGCATAGTAACATGATACCCTACGATTTGTAGAATGATCACGTAAAGCAGAAGTTAGACGTCTCAAGAGAATGGGAAAAAGTAGTTTACCAAAATTGATCCTTTGATTGAAAACAACCGCCAGACCAATATACTGCAGAGTGGAAGTGATGTTATGAAAATTGGATTTTGTGCAGTTGGCAAACACTTTGGAAAGTGTATCGAAGAAAATATCCCATTCAGACACCAAATTTGATTTAGAAAGTTTGGTTAAATTGATCACCCCCTGATAGTGAATAGCATTGAAAAAATTTGTGATATCATTTTCAGAGGGTAAATTACAGAAATTGTCTAGTGGAAAATTTAACGCACGATTGACGACTGTTTCATCAACTACATACTGTGTGTTTGCGACGGTGAATGAAAAAGATTTTGAATCATCGGCCACAGTAGAGGTTGTGCAAATCAGTCTAAGTAGATCGACGTTTAAAATCACATTTGATTTAATAGCAGAGCTAACAATCGAATGGTCATTTAAAAATCTAATCCATGGCTTAAATTTTTCAACATCACATTTTTCCGGATTAAAATAACCAACCTGATTATGCGCGACAATTTGGAAATTGAGAGCCATTTAAAATAATAATAAGACACACGCTTTTCAGAATTTTAAGAATAATATTAAGAAAATTCGAATTAATTAAATTAATTTAATAATTCGAATTAAATTAATTATAATCGAAAAATTTAGACAGAAATGTATCTTGTTAAAATTCTTAACTCACAAACGCAGTTTTGACAAACCAAAAGACACAAATCAGAAATTGAAATAAAAATAAAAAGTTCAAAATCAACAAACACAAATTGAATTTGAAGGGGCAAACTGAAAAAAAAAATTGAAAATTTTGACAGCACTCCTGTATGTATATATATGTAAGTATATATCACAGGAGTGAAGATTCAGTTTGCTGAGTAAAAACTCGAGCAAGGAAAGAAGCAATTCGTTGGTTTTAGTTCGAAGAGAGAGAAGAGAGAAAACTGTTTGACTTAAAAAAAATGAACTGTTGAAATGGTTTTAAAAAAAAACAAACACACGCCTTTATATTACAGCTGGTATGACAATCCGGGATTGTCATACCGATTGTCATACCAGGCAAAAGAAGGAAAAGAAAAAATAGAATAAATACTAAAATTATAACTGGTATGACAATCTGATAGTCATACCGATTGTCATACCAGTATAATAATAAAAGGAAAATAATTATATATATGGTTTATAACTGGCAAGACAATTGATAGTCATACCGATTGTCTTGCCAGTATAAAACTGTACTGAATAATATAATAAACAAAATTTAAACTGAAATGACTTTCAGCAAGACAATTTCAATTGTCTTGCCGATTGTCATATCAGCTTTAAACACAGAAACACACACATATAAATTTATAAAGACTTATATAACTTAGTAAAAATATCAGAAAATATTTACAAAATAGTAAAACTGAAATACAGACTTATAATATTTACAGAAACAAAGACAATATATCAGAATTTATTATTTTTTATTCCAAAAATAGATTTCTATTGAATTTTAGCAAATAAAATTCATAGTAAAATATTTTTAGAGGAAATAAAATATTCTGAGATATTTTAAATTAACAAGAAGGGAAAATAAAAATAGATAAGATAATATATATTACATAGAAATAAGCAAGAAATATGATAAAATGATAAAATAAATTTGCAAATGAATTTTTTTTTTTCATTTATGAAAAATTCATTTGTAAATTTATTCAAGAACAGATCACAGATATTAACTAAATTAATCACTAAAACTATTCAACATGCCCAATTTACCAACTAATCTGGTAAATGTGGATTCGTCAAGTGGTTTAGTGAAAATATCTGCTATTTGTTCTTCTGTTGGAACAAAAAATAGTTCAACAGTACCATTCATGACGTGCTCTCTAATAAAATGATACATGATGTCAATGTGCTTTGTCCTCGAGTGCTGCACAGGGTTGTTGGTGATGGCTATTGCACTTGTATTATCACATAAAATAGGAATCTTGTTCAATACAGAGCCATAGTCTCGGAGTTGGTTCCTAATCCACAAGATCTGAGCACAGCAGCTTCCAGCAGCAATATATTCAGCCTCGGCCGTTGAGTTGGAAACTGTTTGCTGTTTCTTGCTGTACCATGAGACTAGCCTGCTTCCTAGGAATTGACAACTTCCTGAGGTGCTTTTCCTATCAACAACACTTCCTGCGTAATCTGAATCTGTATATCCAACAAGGTTAAAACCAGATTCTTTAGGGTACCAAATACCTAGATTTGGTGTTCCCTTAAGATATCTTAAGATTCGTTTAACAGCAACGAGATGAATATCTCTAGGATCCGCTTGGAACCTTGCATATAAACATGTAGCATACATAATATCTGGTCTACTTGCAGTAAGATAGAGTAACGAGCCAATCATACCTCTGTAGCTTGTGACATCTACCTTAATGGAGTTTTCACATGGTCCAAGCTTGACAGCTGTAGTTGATGGAGTCCTTGCTGATGCAGAATCCTCTAGATTGTACTTTTTGAGGAGTTCCTTGAGATACTTGGATTGACAAATAAATGTTCCATCTAACCTTTGATTTACTTGTAATCCAAGAAAGAACTTCAGCTCTCCCATCATGCTCATTTCAAACTTGCTGTGCATTAACTTAGCAAATCTCTTACAGAGATTATCATTAGTAGACCCAAATATTATATCATCCACATAGACTTGGACTAATATAGTATCCTTCTTATGTGTTTTAGAAAAGAGAGTTTTGTCTATGACACCTCTAATAAAGCTATTTTCAATAAGAAATTCAGAGAGAGTGTCATACCATTTTCTTGGAGACTGTTTTAGCCCATAGATAGCCTTGAAAAGAAAGAAGACAAAATCCAAATGATCTGGATCTTCAAAACCAGGAGGTTGCTCTACATATACCTCTTTATCTAGCTTTCCATTCAGAAAGGCGCTCTTGACATCCATTTGATAAACTTTAAAGTTTGAAAATGCTGCGAATGCCAGAAATATCCTGATGGCCTCAAGTCTAGCCACTGGAGCATAGGTTTCATCATAATCAATGCCTTCAGCTTGAGAATACCCTTTAGCTACCAGTCTTGCCTTGTTTCTTGTAACCACACCATCTTCATCTAGTTTATTCCTGAATACCCACCTAGTACCAACAGCTTTCTTGTGTACAGGCCTAGGTACCAGTTTCCAGACTTGTTGACTTTCAAACTGATTGAGTTCATCTTGCATAGCAATCACCCAATCTGGATCAGTCAGTGCTTCTTCAATTTTCTTAGGTTCCATCTCAGAAAGAAATCCTGAGAACAGACACTTATTTTGAGTAGCACGTCTAGTTCTGACTCCAACATCTGGATCACCAATAATCAACTCAAAAGGGTGAGCTTTATTCCAGACAGTCTGTCTTGGAAGATTTGATCTTGATGATTCGCCTTGAAATTCATTGTGATGTTGTGTCCTACTAGATGATCCTTCAGCATCTCCCCCTGAGTTGTTGCCATGTTGACTTGAAGATTCTCCGTCAGTAGCAGTGGTATCTCCATTGTTGCCAAAGTTTCCATCACTATTACCTTGAGTATCATCAGGATTAACAGGTTCTTCACCAGCAACAACCTCAGGTACTTGACCATGTTCTGATTCTGAATCTGACGTATCATCAAACTTCAGTTTCTTAGAAGGATCTTCAGTTTGGATACTAGGGAGTTTAGTGTCATCAAATGTAACATTGACACTTTCAGTTACTTTGTGTTGATCAATGATATACACTCTATATGATCTTCTTCCATATCCAACAAAAATACCCTCATATGCCTTTGCCTCGAACTTACCACGACGATCATCTCCATCCTTGAGCACGAAGCATCTGGCACCAAATACATGAAAGTATTTGATAGAAGGTTTCTGTTCATTCAAAATCTCATAAGGAGTTTTCATGAAGTCTTTGTTGATTAGAGTTCGATTCTGAGTATAACATGCAGTATTGACAGCTTCAGCCCAAAAGTACATTGGAAGACCTGATTCACTTAACATCGTTCTTGCAGCTTCAATCAATGTACGATTCTTCCTTTCTACCACTCCATTTTGCTGAGGGGTTCTAGGAGCTGAAAATTGTCTGGTAATCCCTTTGTCTGTACAGAATCCATTGAGAAGTGCATTCTTGAATTCTGTCCCATTATCTGACCTTATTGCTCTAACAGGGACGTTAGAATCTAACTCAATCATCTTGATATGATCAATCACAACTTGTGGTGTTTCATCCTTAGAGTGAAGAAATAAAACCCACGTATACTTGGAATAGTCATCAACTATCACAAGACAGTAACACTTCTTTGACATAAAAAGGATATTAACTGGACCAAATAAATCCATGTGCAATAATTGCAGAACACCAGTTATGGAAAATGTGTCAGTGCCTTTGTGACTTGCTTTCTTTGACTTTCCTTTCTGGCAAGCCTCACATAGTCCTTCTGGAGAGAATTCCAGCTGAGGCAGACCTCTTACCAATTCTCTTTTGACAAGTGAATTCATTGTTTTGAAATTGAGATGAGAAAGTCTCTTGTGCCATAGCCAACTCTCATCTGACGATGCCTTTGCATAGAAACAATTGACTTCAAGATTGCTTCCAGAGTTCATGTCAGCTATGAACAGATTTCCTTTCCGGATTCCCATTAAGGAGGGTTTTTCACTTTTCTTGTGCAGAATCTGACACTTCAGCTTGTCGAATAAAACATTGTAGCCGTTGTCACAGAACTGACTAATGCTAAGCAGATTGTGTTCAAGTCCTTGCACAACATATACATTTTCAATGATAACATTTCCAGCTAGCAAACAGCCATATCCCGCCGTTAAACCTTTGCTGTTATCTCCAAAGGTAACCACTGGGCCAGCTTTCTCAACCACATTTGATAGCAGGGCTCTATCTCCGGTCATATGTCTTGACGATCCGCTGTCAAGAATCCACACTACCGGTTGTACCTGTTTAATGCCCTGCAACACAAATGGATTAGACCTTCTTCGGAACCCAAGCTTGGCTGGGTCCGGCATACTTGTAAAATTGGCCTTTATCAGGCAAAACAACATTCTTAATTTTACTATTCTCAACATTCTCAATGACTGAACATTTGACCTTTAAAACAGCCTTGACAAATTTCTGTTTAGGCTTAGGCACAAATGTCTCCTTTCTAGCTTTAGGAGGACTAGCAGTCTTAGACCTATCATGCTTTCTATTATTCACATGCTGACGAGGAGTAGTCTTATCATTAGAAACATGCTTACCATTAAAATAAGCATACATCAGATTAAAAGCACAAGACATACAATCAAGAACACCACATGCTTTATGAGAGGGATTAACAATAGGCAACTTATGCATGGTAGACATGGCATTTGTGTTATCCAACTCATGTGTGTCTGAGTTAGTCTCAGTTGCTTTCACAACCTTGACTGGAACTTTTGACACACTTGACTTGGAGACAGCTTTCTCATTAGC
Organism: Apium graveolens; assembly: GCF_009905375.1. NCBI lineage: Eukaryota > Viridiplantae > Streptophyta > Magnoliopsida > Apiales > Apiaceae > Apium > Apium graveolens. The sequence continues at coordinate 180,889,197 of NC_133648.1, read as the reverse complement.
ATTATCTTCAGCACGGATTTCTTCTTGAATAATAAAAGAGGTCTCATCAAATGGTTCAGCAATTGATTCTTTATAGAGGGGTTCATCAACACCCTTAAGCACATGTGGTACTTCCCTGCCTTTAGCACATACATGAGGAGGGGAGTTTATGCCTAATTTTCCAGTAGCAGCATTGTAATCATAACCTATTCCATGTGTTTGATTAACAGCTTGCTTATTGTAAAACTCTTTGGACTTCGAACAAGAATTAAAGTAAGCTTTAACCTTAGCCTCAAGACCGGTGATCTTGTCTTTGAGAATAGTTTCGAGTTGTCTATAACAGTCAACTCTATTCTCTAGAAAAGATACTTATTCTTTTAGTTTATCTTGATTAATGTGCACAAGTCTTAATTCATTGACCTCTTTCTCAAGGTCTTTGATTTGTTGATTTAACAATTCATTATCACGACGAGCACAATCTAAGGAACCTCCTAGATGATAAACTAATTCAGCATCAGTAAATTTTACCTCTTTTCTTGACGATGAGGTGCTTGCATTACTAGCCATGAGAGCAAGATTCCCAACTTCTTCATCTTCACTGTCAGTATCATCCCAGCTTCTTCCCTTTGCCAGGTACGCCCTTTCAGATTTACTCTTCTGATTAGAATCGTAAGAGTTCTTCCTAGCTTGTTTTGGCTTCCTGCATTCTGTGGCAAAGTGTCCCAACTCATTACAGTTGAAGCATCGAATGGTGCTTCGATCAACCATCCCTGTTTTATACCCACCACTGCTGGTGTTAGAGGATAAAGATCCACCTTTCTGGAATCTGTTGTAGTTGGACTTGTACTTGAACTTGGGATTCCTTTTGAATCTGACATTTGAGAATCTCTTGACAATCAGGGCCATTGACTCATCCTCCAA